>NC_068359.1:69979609-69989609 GCF_020536995.1 Dreissena polymorpha
AACATTCAGAACACATGTTCTTACTTCAATTCCTTTTTAAGCAGTCACCATCTGATCTAAAATGGCACTAAATGACAGGGTTTTATCTCATGTTTACAAGATGTTGTTGTTGTTGTTGGTCACAGCCACACGGCCGCAGTAATCTCCCCTGGTAAACGTCATATGTTCAGTTTTGTGACCTCCCGGGACAGGGTCAAATTTGAGCCCTGGGGAATAATTTGAACAAGTTTGGTAGAGAACTATTAGATATCACAACATACCAAATTTAGTAGCCCTAGGCTCTATAATAAAGAACAAGAAGATTTTTTAAGTTTGCACAAAATAGGCCTTATTTAAGCATATGTTCATTTTTGTGACCCCTGGGGCAAGGTCAAATTTGTTCCCAGGGGCATAATTTGAAAAAAAAAAATATGTAGTAAACTATTAGATGTCACTACCTACCAAATTTGATATAAAAAGGCCCAATGGTTATGGACATGAAGATTTTTATAGTTTGCACAAAATGGGCCCAATATAAGCATATGTTCAATTTTGTGACCCCTGGGGAACGGTCAAATTTGATCCCAGGGGCTTAATTTGAACAAACTTGGTAGAGGACTATAAGATGTCATTACATACCAAATTTGGTAGCCCTATGCCATACGGTTATGGACTAGAAGATTTTTAAAGTTTGCACAAAAAAGGACTTATATAAGCAAATTTTCGATTTTTTGACCCCCCAGGGCGGGGTCAAATTTGACCCCAGGGGCATAATTTGAACAAACTTGGTAGAGGACTATTAGATGTCACTACATACCAAATTTGGTAGCCCTAGGCCCAATGGTTATGGACAAGAAGATTTTTCAAGTTTTCACAAAATAGGCCTTATATAAGCAAATTTTCAATTTTTTGACCCCCCGGTCAAATTTGATCCCAGGCGCTTAATTTGAACAAACTTGGTAGAGGACAATAAGATGTCACTACATACCAAATTTGGTAGCCCTTTGCCCAATGGTTATGGACAAGAAGATTTTTAAAGTTTTGACAAAATAGGATTTATATAAGCAAATGTTCAATTTTTTGACCCCCCCAGGGCAGGGTCAAATGTGACCCCAGTGGCATAATTTGAAAAAAACTTGTAGAGGACTATAAGATGTCACTACATACCAAGTTTGGTAGCCCTATGCCAAATGGTTCTTGACAAGAAGATTTATAAAGTTTGCACAAAATAGGCCTTATATAAGCAAATTTTCAATTTTTTGACCCCCAGGGGCACAGTCAAATTTGACCCCAGGGGCATCATTTGAACAAAATTGAAAGAGGTTCACCACAGGAACATTCCTGAGAAATTTCATCAGAATTTGACCAGTAGTTTAGGAGATGAAGATGTTTGAAGAAAAAGTTAACGCACGCACGCACGGACGCACGCACGGACGCACGCACGCACACACCACGGACACAGGACCATGACATAAGCTAAAAACCATACGAAAATTTTCGTGAGCATTTCTTTTCAGGACCATCCGACAAACTACCAATATTCCAATATTCCAGCACAATTAAAATTTAGGAAGGTAGAAATTAAATACTTGAATTGTAAGATTACTTGTTTGTGCTGTTTTCTAAATCTCTGGCGTTACTGCAGAAATTTTTTATAAATGAGCCACGGTCTGGAAAAAACGAGTTCAATGCATGTGCGAAAAGTGTCGTCACAGATTAGCAATGAAATCCGCGCAGACAAATCCGGAACAACACTTTCCGCTTTACGGATTTTGTAATCCCTTCTAAATTGTCATTTAAAAACACTGATCTAGGCGGAAAGTGTCGGCCCCGATTAGCCTGTGCGGACTGCACGGGCTATTTTGAAGAAACTTTACGCACATGCACTAAGCCCCGTTTGCTTAGAGCACGGCTAAAAAATGACCTTCTAACATACCCATTGTTCCCATAGAATGGTCCCTCCTTCAAATACCTTTAATAATTAAAATTACTGAGAAGTTCTTATCACCATTTTGTACTTTATAATAATACTCCAAATCGTGTGCTTATGAGACTAGAGTCATGATACTTAACGAGGTAAAAAAAATTCTCTTACATATTTTGACATTTACATTAGTGGTTATTTATTCCTCGCTCTTTGTTAAAACAAGAATTCTTATCCGATGACTTTAATACGAGCCTCTCTTTGGGAAAACGGGGCTTAATGCATATACTTAAGTATCGTCACATATGAGTCTGTTTCGTTCGCACAGGCTAATCAGATACGACACTTTGCGGTATAATGGTATTTTTCGTTTAAAGGACGTATCATTTTATAAAAATCCAGGTCCTGTCTGTTTTTCGTTGTGTTGCATTTTTTGCATTAGTATAGTACCTGCATGTAGATTCTCGGTCATCGGACTTTGTAACAAAAATAAACTTCAACAAATGAAACAATCATTTGATAAGTGCCCATGTGTTTATTATTACATCATACGATCGTTTGAGAAACGAGCAGGTAACTAAGCTGCCACAATATTTATGTTTTATTCAAATATGGTTCAAACGTAACAATTAATTTTATATGCTTTTTTTTTCTATACAGTATTTTTTGATGCAATACTGATTAAGCATCGTAAAAAAACAATAGTTATTAATTAGATACTTAAATAATTAACCACTTTATATTCCAAACTACACTGTATGTTGTGAAATCTTTGAAACATAACGGCATTTGAGATATATAATATTTATCTGTTTTTATTGTTAAAAAAAATAACAACATCATGCGTGTTATTATTTATTAACACACCTTAACGAGTTGCAGATGCAGCATGATGCAAGCTTGCTGAGCTTTCGTTTTATATGACCTCAATGAATGAAGAGAAATCTGTGTGATAAAAAATGATAAAATGCGATGAATAGTTTCGTGTTTTAAATATTTATGTATATTATATGTATTTCAGTAAATGGTTCCATCAAATTTTATAATAACAATATTAATCTAAACAAAGCATATCTATTAAATTTGTTAAATGAATCTCAGTAAAAAAAACATCATTATTTATTATTTTATTTCCATGTTCGTGGCAACTTATAACCTTGCCGCCTTCTTTTTTTTCTAGCATAGAGCTTTGTTGTCTGTAAACATTGTTGTGGACGTTAAGGTGATGACCCATATGGTCTTCCACCATTTTCAATTCCGATTCGGTCATATCAAGAATCTGTATCCCATCATTGTTTTGTAAGTAACAAAAAATGTAAATGAGTATGAATTAAAAAAATCAGCAGAAGCGAAGCCGAAATGTTGTAAGTTGTTGGACGGAGATACTAAAAGCTATTAATTTATTTGTTTCCTTCGTAGACATACAACGACGTTCGAACGTACAGTCTGATATTGCGTGTCTGATGCTATTAAAACGTCGAAAAGATAAACGACACTTATAAAATGCTTTTTGTTTATATAAAAATATTTTATTTCCTTTTTTTAAACAGCGGAAAAAATACTAAAGTGAAATGTATCCACATTGAAAAATAAACACCTTATTTAAAACGTGGAAGTAGTATGCGGAACGAATATTGAAACGCGACCGTTATTTTCGTATGTCGGCATGCCAATTAAACGTTTGTTTCAGAAAGACAGTTTGGAAATGTGTTTATCTTTTGTTTATAATGTATATTCAGTATAATAACAAATTATTGTTTGTAAAACTGTTATTTTTGACCGGCTACTGAATCTGTTACAAATAATCATTAAGGAACACATTTTTTTTAATTGTATCGTAGTGGTAATTACGTAGATAAAATACAAAAACACATTCACTATTTAAAGGCTCAATTGAAAAGAAATGAACAGAAAAATAAATAACTTGAAAGTGGACTTATGGCATACACATTTCTCTAAATAAAGACAACCGGACATATTTACCGGATTCTCGTGATGTTGCTGCATACTTACAGGGGAGTCTTATATACTTAGTTTTCTTTGTGCATTTTTATTAACATATTATTACTTTTCTTAACATTATTATGCGGTATGAAATTTTGATTCGTTGTTTTTACCAAATAAGCAAAGGTTCAAAGCGCCCGTATCTTCCGTAACTTCGGCATAACAATAAATCGTTTGTTTCAGAAATACAATCTATGCATTTAGTTATCTGTTGTAGATTGTGTATATCCAGTATAAAAACAACTTATTGTGCGCAAAACTTTTACTGCTTGACGCGCGTTCCCAGTATAGTTGGAAAGTATAGCGGGATGTCGATCATCATCATCATCATCATCATCATCATCATCATCATCATCATCATCATCATCATCATCATCATCATCATCATCATCATCATCATCATCATCATCATCATCATCATCATCATCATCATCATTACTAATAATCATCATCCTCACCAATCATCATCACCAATCACCAATCACCATTTCGGAAACAAACTTTTCGGCACTTGAAATAATAAAAGATAAGCATGTAATGTTTGAAACAACGAATGTTTGAGTGAACTTATATGTTATTTCCTCAAAACAACCGTCTCAAATAATTTGTATTTACAAAAGAAATAAAAGAACAATTAAATACCTGTATATATTGATCATTTCTCTAAAAAATCATATAATGTATTGCCTTTGCACAACTCTTTCTATCCACTACAAGTCCACTTTCACCAACTACAGAACTGGTTTATAAGTAGGTCTTCCAAAATGTGTCACATCAAAGTTATATACATGTATCAGTAACCGTTGTGGCAACACGCTTTAACTCTCCTTATATTCAATAAACACATATTTTTGAATCTGCAATTAACACTTAATGCACTGATTTGCAAATCGGGTCCGTTATGTATTCCGAATTGCTAAAACTTATTCCGAATCTTACTAATGTTAGTATTTTTTAAAATCAACATTGTAATAGTATTGAACAGGCTTTACCTTTTTGGTTGCTCATTCCACTTATATTGCAAGTCAAATTGATTGTATTGTGTTTTAACTGGCGTGGCACTTGTCTTGTACTTTGTTTGATAGTTGGATTGTCACATTCCTTTCGCTTTCTAAAAAGGCAGACACTTAGTAACGCGTTCTATTTTAAACCTTTAACTATCGTTTTGTTACCGGGAAATAGAAAGCGTTGTTTTCCGTTTAAGGTATACTCTTGATACGTATTTAAAATGCACGTTTAAAAATTACACTGTATAAAAATACCATCAAATGCCTTAAATTACTGTGTTAAATATGTGAGAAAACAATCGCAGCAGTGTATTTCACCTTAGATATAATAACTTAAAACTAGCAATTCATCACATATTACATACTGCGTCAATTGCAAAGCAATATAAAATGTTAACTCCTGACCTCTAATGACAAAAAGATCTTCAATACGTTCGTACCAATGCGGAATTCATTCACAACAGTAATGTCGTGTAAAACCGTCTCATAGGTATGAGCTGTGTTTTTTGTTTGAAAGTCAGAGCATAACATGTGCATAAACAAGTTAGTTTCCGAAAGGGGGATTTACACTCTTATATCTTCAATATATTAATAATTATAGAAGAAATTAAGATACTCATGATTTGTGTTTTATTTGAATGTTCATATGCGCAAATACGGTTAAATATCAGATAAAATATTATCCATGCATACCCAATCTCGTAAGTCAAGTAAATAAACGACGCATTTGTGAACGCGATTCTTTGAATAACTTTTTTTCGACGTTTGCGATCTTGAAAAAAACGAGGGAAGCATGCACACAAAAAAGCCCAAAGGGCGTATTCATTTACAATACATACACATATAAAGAGTCTACGCGGTAAAAATACGCGCTTCTTCCTTACGAAAATAACAAAAGCGACGCCGTTTTGTAAGTCAGTTACAACTAACCTCACTTAAACGAAGTTAAGTCTCGAATACGCATGCCCTCCACCCCTGTTAAGTTACATATTATAACGACTGATAAGACATAAATAAAGTAGCATCAAATAAACATGCCGTAATTGAAAATTAATTGAATGTTTTCGCCAGCAAACGTTTTAGTAATATCATACGAAAAACATGTTTCCAATCATAATATGCACAAACTTGGTATGACAATGCAGCCCTGACCACCACAGCACAGTCTGCCGACGATGTAAAAGAAATACACTGGACTTTGCCGAATGTCGATGCCAGAGCTGGCTCGACATTCGTTTCAGCTCGAGATTCAGGACTTTTGCCGAATGTCGATGTCAGTGCTGGCTCGACATTCGCCCCAGATGAATATTCGGGAATAGTGTAGAATGTCGATGTCAGAGTTGGATAGGCATTCGCCCCAGCTCGATATTCGGGACTTTTGCACAATGTCGATGTCAGAGCTGGCTCGACATTCGCCTCAGCCTGATATACGGGACTTTTTCCGGATGTCGATGTCACAGCTGGCTCGACATTTGCCCCAGCTCGATATTCGGGACTAGTGCCGAATGTCGATGTCAGAGTAGGCACGACATTCACCCTAGTTCAATATTCGAGACTTTTGCCGAATGTCGATGTCAGAGCAGGCCCGACATTCACCCCAGATCGATATTAGGGATTTTTGCCGAATGTCGATGTCAGAGCTGGCCCGACATTCACCCCAGCTCGATATTCGGGACAATGGCCGAACGTCGATGTCAGAGCCGACTCGGCATTCGCACCAGTTCGATATTCGAGGCTTTTGCAGAATGTCGATGTCAGAGCTGGCTCCACATTCGCTTCAGCTCAATATTCGGGACAAGTACCGAATGTCGATGTCAGACCTGGCTCGACATTCGCCCCAGCTCGATATTCGGGACTTTTGCCGCATGTCGATGTCAAAGCTAGCTCGTCACTCGTCCCAGCTCGATATTCGGGACTTTTGCCGAATGTCGGTGTCAGAGCTGGCTCGACATATGCCCCAGTTCGATATTCGAATGTCGAATGTCGATCGTCGATGGCAGTGCCAACTTCACGCAGCTCAAAGCGTAATAATCAGAATGGCACGTGTGACATACATGATCTACTGTTATTGTTTGAAAAAACAACAACACGACATGCTTGTTTAAAATGAACACACAAAGAGGTTTTTCGGAGACAGCATAAAGCCATCAAGAAGGTTCAAAAGCGCATGTCATTTTCGCTTGTAGCCATACCAATAAAGCATTTGTTTCAGAAATACATTTTGGAAAAATATTTATCTGTTAAAGATTTTGAACATCCGGTATAAAACCAATTTATTGTGTCGCAAAACTTTAAATACTTGAATGGTTATTGGCTGTGTTTCATATATTCATAAACATTTAAAATACATACGTTTCAGAGCGCCATGTATTCAAAATTACGTTTATGCGTGGAGGAGGTAAATCAAAGCGCTGAAGGCAGTGAAGTTGTTCGCTGTTGTCGTCCTTGATTAGCTCGTGCACATTGCACAGGCTAATCAATGTGCACTGGCTAATCTTATTTGACGTGCATTAAGCCCCGTTTTCCCTGAAAGCAGCCAATATGTACAGATTTCAATTATGAACACTAGACTGGCCAATGTCGTTCTACAAGCTGGTATATACACTAACTGGTAGAGGGTAAATACACTCACTGCTAGAGTTGAATCATATGTCGTCTGCTTGCAGACAGGCAGCGGTAATCGTCCCTAGCAAAGTGAGATGCGGTTCTTTCCGTACTTAAGCCTTAAAAACACATACCGATTTGCAAAATATGCTCTGTAAATTTAGCTGGCCGCTAACGCGACCAACTAAAAATACGTACAACACAAACGAAATGACACGTATTCGTTGAAGACTCAATTTCATCTTAAGTCTTAAGACTGGTGGAAATTTTATACTTGGAAAAAACAGTAGTCGCAGTAGTAGTAGAAGAAGTAGTAGTAGAAGTAGTAGTAGTAGTAGTAGTAGTAGTAGTTGTAGTAGTAGTAGTAGTAGTAGTAGAAGTAGTAGTAGTAGTAGTAGTAGAAGTAGTATTAGCAGTAGTAATAATAGAAGTAGTAGTAGTAGCAGCAGCTGCAGAAGTAGCAGCAGTAGTAGTAGTAGTAGTAGTAGTAGTAGTAGTAGTAGTAGTAGTAGTAGTAGAAGAAGTAGTAGTAGTAGTAGTAGTAGTAGTAGTAGTAGTAGTAGTAGTAGAAGTAGTAGTAGTAGTAGTGGTAGTAGTAGTAGTAGTACTAGTAGTAGTAGTAGTAGTAGTAGCAGTTGAAGTAGTAGTAGTAGTAGCAGCAGTAGTAGTAATAGAAGTAGTAGTAGTAGCAGCAGCTGCAGAAGTAGCAGTAGTAGTAGAAGTAGTAGTAGTAGTAGTAGTAGTAGTAGTTGAAGTAGTAGTAGTAGTAGTAGTTGTTGTTGTTGTTGTAGTAGTAGCATCATCAGCATCATCATCATCAGCAGCAGCCGCAGTAGCAGCAGTAGCAGCAGTAGCAGTAGCAGTAGTAGTAGTAGAAGTAGTAGAAGTAGTAGTAGTAGTAGTAGCAGTAGTAGTAGTAGTAGTAGTAGTAGTAGTAGTAGTAGTAGTAGTAGTGGTAGTAGTAGTAGTAGTAGAAGTAGTAGTAGTAGTAGTAGTAATAGAACAGAGCTCCAGATAAGGTTTTGTGAAATTCTTAACGTTACTACCAGATTTTCAAAAATAATTCTTAACTCTGAAATGTTATTCTTAACGTTACTACTTAGTTTTGGAAAATAATTCTTAACTTTTCTAAATGACCTAAAATAAATAATAATGGTTATTTTCATGCAAAAAATCAAAATAAACATACTATCAACATGATTTAAACGAGTTCAACAGTGTCTATTCAGTATTATACAATTTTATTTTTCAAATACCTTCATATGCCAAAAACTGTGCTTAGATTGCATGCCTTCGATGATTTTTTTTACATATTTCACAATTAAAACGGGTCTCCCCTTCAATCTTTTCAACGATTGGCCACGTGAATTGTCCCTTCCACTCGTTCAATGTTTTTTGTTTAAGTTTGGACCCGTCGTGTCGCGTTTTTTTTATCTTTTCCGACTGTTTCGCCAACTGAACATACAACATCGTATAAGATCTTTTCTATAATGTCTTTCTTAACATTCAACTGCGTACAAAAGCGTGTTTTTGCCGCTTTGCAGTTTTTTAGGACGCTCTCTGGGCGCCGCCATTGTTTTTTGACAGATAGACTATAGGCGCCGCTTTTATTGGAAAAAATGCGCTTTTTTAAACAAACCCGATAACCATTTTATATAAGCACCGAAAAGATCTTTTATACGCGAAAAGAACTCAATAAAAATCGATACGAACCGATGTAAAAATAATATTCGTAACTTGATTTTGTAATTCTTGATGGTACGACTAGATTTTAAAATAAATACGTAACGGACTTGAAAACAATTCGTAATTACGAAAATGCGACCCTTATCTGGAGCTCTGTAGAAGGAGTAGTAATAGCAGTAGTAGTAGTAGTAGTAGTAGTAGTAGTAGTAGTAGTAGTAGTAGTAGTAGTAGTAGTAGTCGTAGTAGTAGTAGTAGTAGTAGTAGTAGTAGTAGTAGTAGTAGTAGTAGTAGTAGTAGTAGTAGTAGTAGTAGTAGTAGTAGTAGTAGTAGAAGTAGTAATAGTAGTAGTAGTAGTAGTAGTAGTAGTAGTAGTAGTAGTAGTAGTAGAGGAAGAAGTAGTAGTAGTAGTAGTAGTAGTTGTTGTTGTTGTTGGCGTAGTGTTAATTATAATATTAAAAGCAGTATTGCTGGAGGTCGTGTTAATATTACTCGGTTTTGTTAACAAATGTTGCGCTTTCATTTATTATTCCCAGGTGAAAACGTAACGGTGTTAAAAGTAAGACGAGTAGCCCTTAGCAAGAGTTGCTACTTATTGTGTTGGCTTTATTCAATAAAGACATACAATAATAATTCGCATGTGATATTATTAAATGGTGATATTTATCTTTTTAACATACATTTAAAATTGATTTAACCCATTTCTTAACTCAATACATTAACAAACGACTTCCAATCAAGGTTGAACTCACTTAATAGCCATTGCGCACCGCTAAACCCCATCAATCAACCTTGGCAC
>NC_068359.1:69994609-70122109 GCF_020536995.1 Dreissena polymorpha
AATCGTAACAATAATATTTACCATCATACTCATAATTAAAGTGATACGATTTTAACAAACATGTTCAAAATATTGATTCCCATCAAGAAAAAAAAACTTTAATACATTTCCACATACTATTGATATATAACATTAAATTCCATTTACATATTTAACCAAACTTCTTATCAATTTAAGAGGGGGTTTAAACATACATTTTTCAACATCATTATAAAGAAGTATTTTAAATATGTATTTTTATGTATTTTTTTTTACTAGAAGTAGAAGCAAAACAATAACAATTCTGTTCTTGATGATTTAGTTTTATCGTTTGAATAAGCAGTGTTCAACAAGGCATTATTATGGAAAGAAGAAAAGAATGCTATTTGATGTGTATTGCTTTTAAATGGCGCTAGAATTCATTAGCGCTGTTTCTTCAGTCGATTTTTATTAGCCCCCGTGCGATTCTAATGGCCATATATCAAGCACTGGCATGTCGGCACTGTATTGGCGGTAAATCGGAACAAGCAATTGTGTTCAGCGATTAATTGTGATGCCTTCTAATAACACGAATCAATTTATAACATCTAATTGGTTGAACTTATTATTGTTCGTCTTTTAACCCGCTTTCAGAAATGTATTTAGTTATTAAATTGCTCCAGAATATATAACGGATATTTTTGCGTAAACATAACCATTCGCAAATACCAACTGTTTTGTGCCTTATCGTATCATCTGTTATATCTTGATTCATATGACAAATATCGGTGTGTTACGTTTTTGTGTGAATAAAATGTATGTTACAAACGCACACACAATATTTTTCCCAATTAAAATAACCATAAAAATAAAAAAAAGTATTACATTTTTTTCTCTTATTGTATACCCAAGAATGTATTTGACCAGCATTGAAATTGACAGTTAATGCATATCCACTATATCGATACAAAACACGACATGGATGTAGGAATTGTTAGTACCACACAGGCATGAAACTTTACTATATTTCTCCAAATGCTACTTGACAGCAACAGTTTTATCAATGAAAATTGTAAGATTTTTAAAATAGAATGAGTATTTTTTAAATATTATATGTAAAACACACATTAGCCTAAATCTCCGATTTAATAAACAAAACTGTATACGCGCATTACTAACTGTTATAATTTTTTGCTACAAATTACCTATAGTTCTCAATAATTAATGCATCAATATGAAACCACTTCAAAAGTTCATTTCTTAATAAAAATAGCTTTCTTTTTTTTAAGCTTAAAATTCAACAAACTAAGATTTCAAATCATGTTCATCAGTAACACGAAGATTTATTTTACAGATCAGCAGAGCGAAGTTTCCAGCTGTATTTCTGGCTCATTATGATATCTGATAGTGTAATCTCAACATGCGCGCTTAATTGGATTGTAGAGCTTAAACAAAAGGGAAATAACTGGGTTTTATGATATATATGGTTTCGATATGAAACCGACTTGTTGCCATATGTCACCAAAATGATGTATGTATGGTTTAGAATGAAAAAATACGTGTCCTAAATTGTGGGGTGAAAAATGCACCCCGGAATTTTTATACAACCCGCAACAAGGGTCTCATATTGAAAAATACCCCGTAAATGGCTAATCTCCTAGTATATATATATATATATATATATATATATATATATGAAATAAGGGAATATGTAAGCGGACTATATACAACAGATAACAAGCAACCTGATGAAAAACGTCTTCCGGAATATCCAATGATGCTTAACATAAAATACCGAACATTCGTAATACATGTATATAACAACAGGGCCATAATGGCCCTGTATCGCTCCACTGTTTTTTTATGCGAAAAAAACGTGCAATGCGCATGGGTTGAAATGTTCTCAAGCATGTGACTTTCTCTTTCTATCCCTCGTCCCACTGGGCGCTTAGAAGTTGGAAGGGTGAGCTTTTTTATATATGAAAAAGTTACTACCGTGTTAACTAAACAGACTAAAAAAGCCCGTGAATTGTTGCACAGGTCCTTTGCTTATAACGTAGGTACATTTATCTCGCCAAAAGATATTGTCATTGTTTCTATTTCACATATTTTTAGATGCTGAAGATCAAATCTACGCATTTGATTTGAAACAGATTCACAAGACCCATAGGAATCAAAATGCCTTAACCCTTTACCAAACGACACATTTTGGACTTTCCCAATTTGAAAGAGGTTGCAGACGACAATTAAAGTGTAATGGAATATGAAGGAAATGATCAGGTAGGGTAGAAGTAATTGTGATAAAAGGAGAAATTGCTCATCTTGAGCAATTTCTCCTTTTATCACAACTATTTATAAAGTTTTCAGCTACAGACCCGTAAAATCCTGTTAGTGTTTGGTAAAGGGTTAATAATCTCTGGTTCCTTCTTAGAGCCTTACACACATTTATAACAAATACAAAAGTAGCATCTTTCTTTGTAAAGAATCATCTAAAAATATAATTAACAACCCACACATCCCTTAGACCAACAGGCCTGAGAATATTATGATAGTCTAAAGATTATTTCTTTATATTTATAAATGTATATAATTAAGTAATACATATGACTTCGAAGATCAATTCATAACTTATTTTAAGAAAATAATAAAATGGTCAGAAATATATAGATCTATGGATCGTTGAGCAATTGACAATCATATCCACAATTCATGAGTCACGATTCAGAAATGAAACAATGAATCATTAGTTATTAAAAAGCAGCATATACGATAGATAAGAACATTGCACTTCATTAATTCCAACACCTTCTCTTGGATACAAAGTTTGAGTTTACCATGCAGTATCATATATTGACTTTTCTTTAAATAATTATGTTCATGGAAGTTGTGTTTTAAAAATCAATAAGATATTATTAAACTGGTTTAAACACTACAAAAAAGACATGAAATTAACATGTCATCCGAAATATTTTTATCCGGATATATGTTCACTTTCGACATATTTAAATTAAACCCGACTTTTTTTCAGTTTATAAGAAAAACATTCATAACACTTTTCTTACTTCAATTCCTTTGTAAGCAGTCACCATCTGATCTAAAATGGAACTAAATGACAGGGTTTTATCTCATGTTAACAAGATGTTGTTGTTGTTGTTGGTCAAAGACACATGGCCGTAGTAATCTCCCCTGGTAAACGACATATGTTCAGTTTTGTGACCCTCGGGGCAGGATCAAATTTGAGCCCAGGGGAATAATTTGAACAAATTTGGTAGAGGACTATTAGATATCACTACACACCAAATTTAGTAGCCCTAGGCTCTATAATTATGAACAAGAAGATTTTTAAAGTTTGCACAAAATAGGCCTTATTTAAGCATATGTTCATTTTTGTGACCCCCAGGGCAGTGTTAAATTCGTCCCCAGGGGCATGATTTCAACAAACTAGGAAGAAAACTATTAGATGTCACTAAATACCGAATTTGGTAGAAATAGGCCCAACGGTTATGGACAAATAGATTTTTAAAGTTTGCACAAAATGGGCCCAATATAAGCATATGTTCAATTTTGTGAACCCTGGGGAACAATCAAATTTGATCCGAGGGGCTTAATTTGAACAAACTTGGTAGAGGACTATTAGATGTCATAACATACACAATTTGGAAGCCCTATGCCATACGGTTATGGACAAGAGGATTTTTAAAGTTTGCACAAAATAGGCCTTATATAAGCAAACTTTCATTTTTTTACCCCCTGGGGCAGAGTCAAATTTGACCCCAGGGGCATAATTTGAAGAAACTTGGTAGCGGACTATAAGATGTCACTACATACCACATTTGGTAGCCCTAGGCCCAATGGTTATTGATAAGAAGATTTTTGAAGTTTTCACAAAATAGGCCTTATATAAGCAAATTTCATTTTCTTACACCCCGGGGCAGGGTAAAATTTGACCACAGGGGTATAATTTGAAGAAACTTGGTAGAGGACTATAAGATGTCACTACATACCACATTTGGTAGCCCATGGCCCAATGGTTATGAACGAGAAGATTTTTAAAGTTTTCACATAATAGGCCTTATATAAGCAAATTTTCAATTTTCTTACCCCCAGGGCCGGGTCAAATTTGACCCCAGGGGAATAATTTGAAGAAACTTGGTAGAGGACAATAAGATGTCACTACATATCAAATTTGGTAGCCTTAGGCCATATGATTATGGGCAAGAAGATTTTTAAAGTTTTCACAAAATAGGCCTTATATAAGCAAATTTTCATTTTTTGACCCCCGGGGCAGGGTAAAATTTGACCCCAGGGGTATAATTTGAACAAATTTGAAAGAGGTTCACCCTAGGAACATTCCTGAGAAATTTTATCAGAATTCGACCAGTAGTTTAGGAGAAGAAGATGTTTAAAGAAAAAGTTAACGGACGGACGGACGCACGGACGCACGCACGACGGACACAGGACCATGACATAAGCCCCGCTGGCCTCTGGCAAGTGGAGCTAAAAATCTAAATTGCCTTATTGCTTAAAGCCTCCTCATACATAGACGAATCCATATGACGAAGCATGGCGAAAAGGGCAAATTAATGAATTCTAGCGAATTCTTACCGAAATTGTTTGAACATTTGTTGCATTGTGTAATATTATAACGAAAGGTGAACGTAGATTAACTATTTGGTGCGAATGATTTACGAAGTTTGATGAAAAGTTACTGCAATTCGCTAGAAAGTGTTAGGTCGCGCAAATAATATTCTTTCTTTCGGTTAGCGATTAGGAGCTATTAAGAGCGTACAGATATGAATGTAAGCGCAACCTTGCGCATAATTGCGCATACCGACGAATATTTCCGAAACGGTGTTTCTGCATCCGGGCGTTTTGGTATAGACTAACTTTTTTCCAACTCGACATGCATGTTGATTATGCATGAAGTCTTTTTTATTAAGATTTTGCGTATATTTCGTGTCTTACTTCCCTTTATAAGGCCAATACAAAAACAACAATACCCTTTATAAATTTATTTCACTAATATGTTACACGTTATTTCAATCTCTAATGTGGCACCATCCTGTCTTGCTATGGCACACATCCCACTGGAGAGTTGACCCAGTGCTTCGGAGTGTTTCTCACAATCTTGCCTTTTTTTGATTACTGTTATGTGGCCCCTGGTATTGACATTCCTAAGTTGCGACCTCTTCTCCATTCCCCAGGAACCAGATCGCCTCTTCTATCACCATGGTAAACCAGTGCATTCTGCATGGTGGGGGTACCTGATCCTCATCACGTTGTGGAGAATGCAGCATGTCTTTACAATCAGCCTTACTGTGGATGGGCTGTGGTTCATCTTTGTGAGAAGTATCTAAAATTACAGATGACCAATATTGTTATGTTTTAAACGTAAACGTGAACATTTCCTTATAAATGAAATTGTGTTTTGAGAAAGGGTATTGCAGTAAAGTTGCGCTATTAAGACCACTTCGAAGATTTAAAAAAAATTATGCGTTTTTTGACAATAATCAAGTCCCAAATGGTTAATTTATGAAGAAAAATGGTCCGATATTAAGACCACTTCGCTATTGAGACCTTTGTTTTGCCTGTTCTTTATAGCGGAACTTTACTGTACCTGGAATCGGTTGTCCAAAATCCCAAATGCATTTTCTGATAATCTCTTAGCCCTGGATAATCGGTATTTCAGGATGCTTTCGTGTCTTGTCGGGACTCTATGTCCATAGGGTTTCTGCATGTTCTCGCTAAGGCTGAAAGCGTCATCTCTAACCATGAAGTAGGGCATGTCGACGGTGTCATTTGGAAAGAACTGTGGGTCTGGAAATCAAATGGAACCATCCTGCACCATATAAAGGAATTGTGATTCATTATAAATCTTGTCATCTCCACTTGAACCGTATCCTGAAAATACAAAAGGGTATACAACTATACGTTAAAAACAACACGTAATGTATATAATGTATGTAATTACAAAATAATGCAATTAGATTTATGTAGACTAATACTCACAACCCAGATCACAACATACGAACTTGTAGTCCGAGTCGACAATGGCCAGTAATTTGACGCTGAAGAATCCCTTATAATTATAATATAAGAAACCAGAGCTGACAGGCTTTCTGATAGCTTTGTGCGTGCCATCAATAGCAGCAACACAATTTGGAAAGTTCCAATTCTTTAGGAAACCATCAGCCAGTTGTCTCCATTCTTCAGGTGTGGAGGGGGCTGTCATAACCTCGTCAACATATTCTTCACATATAGCTTGACACACGTCTCTGACCACTACAGAGAGGGTATTCTCAGCGACCCGCCAGGAATGCAGCATGTCTGAGTACTTGACACCAGAAACCATGTGACGTAGTGTGACAGCAAACTTTAGCCCTGGATCCAAGGGCTCCCTGTACCGAGTGTGTTGCTTTACGAGGCGATAACAATCCTTCCCAAAATTGTATCGTACATTTCAGTAGGCATGCGGAGGAATTTCTTAAATGTTTCAGGATCTTCACTTCTGAGCTCAACCATGAGCTGATATTAGATGCCAAATTGACGCCGTCTCCCGGAATGCAGCCATGGTCTTCTCCAGATATTACGTGCTCTGGCTCCTCTTCTCCACCTTAGTCGGCCTTTGAGAAAGCGGTTTTTGTTTAGTTGTTGCTGGACTACTCCTTGATTGGCCATAGCAGCAACATACTGCAGTTTCAGGCGTTTTATACCTTCCATTTGACGAAGAAATAATGATAACTTTAATATTATATGAAATATAGTCATATTTCTGCACAAACTACTAAAACAATCAGGAGCGCTATTATTCGGATGGATTCGCATATATTCGCCTTTCGTAGTTACCCTTCGGATTGATTCGTATCCGAGCGTATACCGTTCGTTTTCTGAACGTTAACTTATCGTTATAAATCGCTTAAATGCGTCGGATTCAATTCGCAACAATACGCAAATCCTCGCTATAGTTCGCAAAAGTTCGCAAGCTATCGCAAAGATATGTTTTTGGAACGTCCTCTTTCGCTTGATATGCAAATCAAGTAATCATGATATGCTAATTAGCTGAGAGCCAAGACGTCTAACGCCAGCTGACGAACGCTATGCGAAGACTTTCCGATCGGCTAACGTATTGAAAAGAATTTTAACGAACGATAGACGAAACTTTTATTCGCCAACAATTTTTGAACATGTTAAAAATTTTCCGACGAACAGAACTAATCGCAACGGACCCATAGCTCACAAACGCATCCATATGAATACCACCAACGATGTGCAAAGTACATAAACTAATGAGAACGAATTTTGCTGAAGTCTTATTCGCCAGTACACGCAAGTTGACGTCGGGAGACTTTCGCCTATGTGTGAGGAGGCCTTTAATGACATATAGCAAAAACCCACATTCAAGTGTTCATGAAGTGCACGATGTAGTTGTGGTTAAATCGGACAAACAAGTGGTTGCGGAAAAAAGAAATTAATTTATTTGAATCACTCTTTCTGATTGGCTATTAAATCAATGAACAACACTGTTTCACATAGACGTGCCCTTCCTTCTTATACCGCACTTGTGTACGTATGATATCAAGCGATTAGTTTGTTGCGTGTTTTTTATAATAAATAAATGATCACCACTACATCTTCGCCACATGCCTGTGACATATTACTTAGTATTAAATGTTAAAACAATTAAGATGTGTGTTGTTGATCTTCACCGATTGTATTGGTATTTCTGACGCGGCCATCACCCAACGCCCGACCCCTCCCACGAATAGACAACTGGTTTGTTTTGGGTAAAGTGTTCTTTTCAAGAAGCGTTCCTTTCTGATAAGACTTTGTGTTTTTAAGTGACTTCAATGAAGCACCATGTGCACTTCACACAGTTTAAAAGAGAAAAAAGAAATGCGTGTTAGTAGTCAACGGTTAAGAGGCGATCAAACGTGCGATCTCTGAGTAATGGCGTCAATTCGTACCGCAAATCCATGGATGATCTAAACATTATGGGTGCAATTGCTTGTGTAAGCCATTTATATCGCGTGAAGCGTCTTTCATCGTCCTCTTAAAAAATATTCGTTGGGAGAGAGGGAAGGGGGCAAGGGTAACCATTGGGCTTTACTGGCCTCAAAAAACAGCGAGTTTGGATTTGATACCAGTTCATATGTCCATCATCTTAAATTTATAGTGAACATTTTTTACTATCAAAGCAGAATAGTTTAGTAGCGCGATGTCTTCAGACAGCTCTAGTAACTGTCATGTGATTTAAATGTTTCAACAATGCACATTGCTTTAGACTGTCTTTCACATTACTAGTACAGCATGCTAAACGATCATATTGGGGGTAATGTAATCACTGTGTTAATATTTATAAGCACGGGGCTATACAATTATCGATAATGTGCGGCATAATAAGGGTTATATGAGAAATACTATACTTATTTATGATCGACAGAACAAGCCGTTATCAAATCCAATAAAAAAGTAAACTCGCTGTCTCTTGCGGCGCTAAAAGCCGAATGGTTACCATGGAGTAGGGCATTTGGTATTATTGAACCTTTATCCCTATCCCCCACACAAAAAGCAACACGAAAAGGTCTTATGGGGACAAGGAGAGACACAGGCACACGATATAAATGTCCTTCATAGGCAAAAGATTCCAGTTAACACATGTGCATATTTTAAACATTATAAACATTTGACAATAATAAGAACTGTTTCAAAACAGCCCTAGACTATTTTGCTATGATAATATAATGTTCCATTTCTGCTTGTAACCTGATATGATGATATTTTTTTAAGTTGATTTCGTAGTCAACAAAAGCTGATGTAAATGAAAACTTGTTGATTTAGAATCAAACTAAAAATAATATGAAGAAACTCTGCAGACGAGCCCACTGCGATAGTAAATAATCCATATAAAGTCTATATTTTCCATGTTATCCCAAACATATATTACAGCTATCGGACTTTTGGTTTCATATATGTAAAGTGTAAAACAGATTTTGTTATTCAAATATATACAATCAGAAATAGTAAATGAACATATTTTGGTTGATGTCAGAACATTCAAAAATTTATCGTTCATTCAAACAAAGGGGAGAAACTGAAATTATGAGGGGAATGTCACAAATCTCAGGAATTAGTAATCACCTTTGGATTGTATCATACGATAAATTTCCTACGTGATATATGTACTACAAAATCACCGTGAGCAATGAAAATTTTATTTTAATAACAAAGAAGTACATCTAAAAACTAAAAAAGAACAGACGTAACACAATCATAAGTGTTGCTATCGAATAGATTGGATATGAATATGATAGCCTTATAATGATTTCAGTTACAAGATATAGATATAAACAAATTACTCGATAAAGAATTGGAGCTGTGTGTGTCACTGTTACCATAAACAGTAAATCAACAATTTACCAAATGTAACATGTGAATGCGTGGTATACAGATCAAAGTTCACAGGCCTTATGTGCCAATGCAAATCTTTGGTGTATGTTCAATTATCTTTATGCTTAAGAAAAGTTAAAAAAAAACAACTTAAACAGCTTTCAACATAAAGAAGAGGTGTTTTGAAGGGACTTTTTCACGTTCTGGTTAATTGACAAAATTATATGAAATGTTTCAGATTAGCAAATTTTCGTTGTAAGTATGATACTTGTGAGGAAACAGTAACACTGAACATTAACCATGATTTGAAATATCCATAATACGCATCTTTTGACGATTTTAAACCCTGAAAAGTATATAGCGTTGAAACGCGAAACGATTGAATGGTTTTGAGAGTTGTGTTGTTATCGTTATATTTTGTGACACTACGAGGATTGCTTTAATAAAGTATAAAATACACCAATCATTAGTTGAGCACGGCTGGCCGAGAGGTCTAAGCGATAGACTTTTACTCCACGCGTCAGTGGTTCGAGGCCGCTTAAGGGTTACTTTTTTCTTTCTTTAATTTTATTCTTGCGTGTTACTTTGTTTTAAGATAAATGTTTACGTTTATCAATATGAAGCATTTTAAGAAAAACTTCAATACATGCAAAAATATTTGAAAAAACCCTTTAAGATCATTTTTCTACACCTCCAGTTATTAAAACAATATCTGGGTAAGGATCTAGACAGGTTAAAGTTTCTATTGTGCACCTGCGATTACTTTTATTTTATTCCAATATTGATTTGCTTACATTTAACACGGAGATCAATTCAAACATAAATTAAATACACGTCTTACATTGTTTTCTTCCCTTTATCAAGGTATATTGTCCATGAACGTTATAACATAATATACCTGCGTCTCTAATTTCCAACCCTTACATTGTAATCATAAGATTTCTAATATGTGTTATTGCAGAATATTGCTTTGAAAACAGCCATGCATGCTTGCTAAAATTTCTAAAATTGTTTTTGTTGTATTTGATTCTAAAGTTAACTGTGCTTTTAACATGAGTTATTGTTGTATAATATGCATGCTTGCTAAATTAAATTGTTTAGAAAAATAATTCTCTTGATGATGATTAATGATAATGATGAAGAATCTGATGATGATGTCTTTGTTTTTACTTTCTTTTCATATAATAATTAAGAAAATAATCAAATATTTAAATATACCTTCGATGATTGAATTATTGTATCTTATAAAATATCTAAATGACAAATTATATAATTGACTCAATATAAGTGACTAAAATGAACCTCGGCAATCGATGTACAAATATTGAAACAGCTTTTGTTTCATGACAACGTTTGGTGGATACGCGACAATAAATTACATCAAATGCACTCAATCACTCGATTAGGCTGTGTGTTTATTCAATATAGACAGATACCAATTGCTATGAGGCATAAAATACAATTATTGTTCAAATCACAAATTGCAATAAACTTAAAGCGGGACATATACACCAATATGAGTTCCTACTTCCTGTGCTCTGAACACCACACCAAAACAAAACAACGGCCAATGACACACACTAGAGCAAATACGCCTATGGTAGTTTGAAAACAATTGCTGAAAATATATCTATTATCAAACAAACTTGATGGATTTTATAGCGATGTTGATGTGTTATTGAGGGCACCCAATTTGCATGTAATAAGTATTTATTTTTTTTTCCTTTAAGCAAATGTCGATTCCCTTAAGATCATTGATATAGATGAAGACTGATGAAAGAAGCGACGTGATAAATTTATTTATTAAGTATATTATAAGTCATACAAGGGCCGTTGCACTTTGATGATATGAAGGGTTTTCCTGACTTGCCTTTATTTAAAAGAATTATGTAATACATTATCTAACCATACTATGATCGATGTATTATGCTGACGCACAAATTAAATGGTCTTACAGAAACCTTTTTACAGAGTTAGGTATGTTTTGATGTTGTCATGTTATGCTTTAATTTGATCAATGTAAACATTTTAACTAAATAGCTACAGTATTAAACAACATTAAAATTATAGAGAGAGTAAAAAGTACTCAGCAACTAGGCTCGAATCACTGATCCTTGGAGTAACAAAGCTAACGCTTAAACCACTCGGCAATCCATACTGATATAAAGTACGACGTATTTTATACTATATGAGCACTGCTTGAAATGTCACAAAATATAACGATAACCACAGAACATCCAAACTTATTAAATCGTTTCACGTTTGTAACGCTTTTAAATGTTCATGTGTTTGAATCCTCAAAAGATGCAATTAATGGATACTTTAGAGCATGGTATATGTTCAGTATTACTGTTTCCTCGCAAAAATCATAATAAAATCGTAATAACGACCACAATTGGCAACTCTAGAAAATGTTTTGGTCAAATTTGTCAATTAACCAAAACGTGAACAGGTCCCTTTAAATAAATGCTATATTTAAACAATTACTTACACCCGCCTTTGTGATACATATTTATGAAAAACTTTGGAAACAAACATAAAAACGATACATAAATTTACCGTATTGCAAAAACACAGCACTACATAATACGCATACGACAGGTCAATAACAAATGAAAATAGGGTAGTATGTTGACAACTGCTCTTTACTTAATCGAATCTTGCATGTCTCAGTTACCAACAGTCGTGAAAACCTCGAAACGCGAAAGCACATTCACAAAACATGTAAGGCAATTAAAACATAAGGCGTACTCATAAAACAACATGAACAATGTCCGTTAACGCGGTAACATTATGAAAATGTTTTATTATAAACGTTCGTTGAGTATTTCTTGATCGTGTATATGACGCTGTTTTATGCATTTTAATCTTTTTACTACTATTAAATACCGTTGGAGAAAAAACCCTTTTTAAAATGGCAGTGTTTAATGAACATTATCTTTACGATTAAGTATGACATGAGTATTTTATAAGTTTTGAGATTTTCAATTTCTGTTGGGTTTGAAGCACGTTTATATCAAAAGCCTTAGCAGGTGACACTTTCGAGTCCGTTTCCTCGGAAAACTTAAATTTGACGTGTTTGGTGTATTCATAACTAACGATCATGGAAACGCTTTCCGATCGGAATCGGGACCATTGGTTTGTAAGAAAATGTAAATATCTATTTCATTAAATCATTGAGACGTCTATGGACATCACTTATGAACATCGAGTGTATGGTTTTTATCCCCACTCCCCTAAAAAAATGTAAAGATGTTTCCATTAATAATCATACAGAATAGTGGACGTTATTATCATTCTTAAATGTAACTTAATTGTGTTTACAAGTGTCACTTGATTTTTATGGAAACACGGTATGACGGAAATCTACTTTTCCAGGGAATATCAATGCAAAACAAGAAGGGTGCATCAAATATATTAATTAGGATTGTGTTCTATACCTTTGCAAAGACGTCAGTCCAAAATTATAAAGACGCACCCATTATATTTATGACTGTGTTCTATAACTTTTCTAAAGTTTATTCGTTTTTAACTTTTGTAAATTGACATAACAGTTTACGGAACAGGAGATTATTTATGCATTCAGACATCTAGATTGTTTTTTTTTCGAACGAAAGATTTTTCTAGGTGATCTATGTTAAACAAATACGAATGTAGCATCAATTGTTTAATACAGTGAATTCCCGATGTATGATATGTTCATGTAGGGCGCGCCCTCTGTAGAGGTTTTTTATTAGTGGGTTCAATTCTTGTGTCTTTTTCACTATGTAAATATCAATTGCCTTCGATATAATATGTTCTATATGACACTTTGACTAAAAGAACATTATTTCTAGAAATCTTATTTGTACAGGTAACACATCAATCATGAACATTGTACGTTTTGCGATTGAAGAGCGTGACTTTCATAGTTCGGATAATCTCGTCATAACAGCACAACAAATCCATAAGAATAGTGTTTCCAAAAAACATGCTTGCATTTAATGTTTTGGAAAAATCTTTAAGAATACCAGTCATGGCTTTAAAGCCGCATTAATACGCAAAATCAACGAATATTTCGTAAAATATTTCGTAAAATAAAGTTAACCCACAACAAACCAGTGTTCATAATGGCAGTAGCCAAAATCTCAACGCTAGTTGTCGTATGGTAGGTCACAATCTACTAAAAGATTTCCTACACAAATTCAATGTAAAAGCAATAATTTTAACGAAAAACAAAGTCAAACTTTTGCGCATAGAAACTCCCATAACAATATCTTTTCTCGAAGAGCATTCCAAGCCGAATTGATTTTAGCAATAAAAAAGATAGGTCACGGGATATGTAAGAAAGAAATCGACACGAATTAAATGTCACTGTTTTTTGGCCATCTATTTACCGGCTTATATCCAATTCATGAGGGTTTCCCGCCATCTGTCAAAGTCTTATGTAGCCTCCAACCTTCATATAAAAAGTGAATTTCTAGTAAACAACAATGTTTTCCCTGCCACATGCGCACATAAATATTCTAAAATAAAGACATGGAAAGTGCCGACAGAGAATCGCGTCTTCAAATAAATGATGTTTTTAGAAAGTATGGCATAGAAACATATCTTTACGAGATAAAAAATGCTCGATTTTTTGTATCACAATATATTCTATGTGGATTTCCCGCGACTTTATCCGAACATTTACGAGATAACGCGAGATTGGCTACGGGTAGCGTCTGAAGCACGACGAATTTCTTATGAGCTGTCGAAAGCCAATCTGGCGTTTGCTCATAAATGTTCTAGAAAATGTAGAAATTTTGGCTAAAAGGAACACTGATTCTGTATGGGTTAACATTTTTTTACGAAATATTTTACGAAGTATTTTCTGATTTTGTGTATTAATGTGGATTTAATTGAATAAGATGTTTTATTTTTCGAGAACATACAAACTTGAAAATAAACACATATTACAGTGTAACTGTTCTATCGTCCTTTTATAGCAATTTAACTTGTCAGCACATGTATCATTTAATTTATGACTCAATTTGATAGATCAGCTGTTAAAAACACGATGAATTATTTTTATACTTTATCAAACTGATTCATATATGTAATGAAGATAAACGAGTTTGACGCACAAAAAACACGTGCGTGTCATAACCATTGCAAAAATGATATATGTGCGAAGTCGCTAAGGTTCCACGTGAAATTGTATTGCAGACGTACGCATAATTTGATTGTCTGAACTCTTTCATGTGTTAACGACAGTTATTCGTCATTATCAATTGAGAATTCTTTATGTTATTTGAGGTTGTTATACATGTATGTGCAGTAACCAATGGTTATAAATTTGATTTCCGTTTTAACGTACACAACTATTAGTAAAATCGCATGTATAATGTATTGCATAGGAAATTACATCGCTGTTTCAACGAAAGATATTCATATGCCAATTGATTTATATATTTATGTCCTTAATGTTTGCTATTGAACAATCATATACATCTTAATGTATTTTTCGCTATGCCCAAATGTTTTCCAAGTGGCTAAAAAGGAAAAACGTTTTCTCTTTTTTTCGCGCCATAGTTCGACAACATGTGAATCAACTAATTGGCAGGAATAGCACACTTTATACAAATTAATACAATGATAAAGACATTTACCCAACCTCAATAATTTTTATTTATGAAATCTTTAAAGACATAGTTTATAACGTTAGAATATCCCATCGATACGGTACGGGTCATTTCGAGTATTTTATTGTATTTAGTATTGAATACTCTCGAATGATTGTAAAATTAAGTAACATTTTCAAACAATAAAGTTGGTTTTGTCATGTTTAAATTGCCTATAAATGTTATGTGTCGAGTATGTTTACATTAATTACACGTTTTCTAATTATTTATGTGCATATTTTGAAATTTTGAAAAACAGTATGCGTTTTCTGACCACTACTGATATTGTTTTTGGTTATTATACTCGCTACCAATTTCATGTAATTAAATCAGCATAACCAGCAACCAATGTCATACTAAACGAAAATACACTAGTTGAAAAAAGCTCGTCTTGACAGTTTCGTAAGAGACAGAACTGATATAGCCTTAAACAAATAACAGATTGTTAATCGTCTGATAATAAACATATTTATCAAACATCAAATAAAATCATCAATGTGTAGGAAACACAAACCTTCATTATTATTATCAGTCATTAACGAAGAAGTGGCAATTGTATAACACCAGTGAACTTGTTATTAGATGATTGATATATGAGCGTTTCGCCACCATAATTGACATTAAAGGTCGCAAAAAAGTTGTTAAATGTTGAATGTTAATGTCTTATTTATATTTCAATCGATTAACACTTTTTCCTTCTCCGCTGTAAGAATATTTGACACATTGTAAAAGTTGCAATCATTCATCTTTAATTAAGTATGTTATAAATGAGCCTGCGGCAGGATGTATTGAGCTCAGTTAACTATATGAGTGAGATGTTTTCTATCCATATTGAATCAGCGAGGTTAAACTGCGTATCCGCAAACGATCGGTCTTGATTATACAGACGTTGGGAACGCCTGCATAGAATGAATTACTGCTCAGCAAACTATTCTTTTTATGATCCATCATGTTTTTAAACGCACATATTACCACTATGTATAAGCTTTAAAACAAATACTGCAATAACAATCCAAAAGTTTTATTATTTATTTCGTACAGTCCCTTTTATCCCAAATTCCAATTAAAGCGATAACCGCCAATTTATATAAACTATTTATTTGTTTAACCTGCACGAATATGTTTCAATAATGCAATTGATACAGACGAAAATAATAAAAGGTATTTTCGATTGCACATATTTAAAGCATTAACATCTTGTTGAAAGTACATAGTTGCAGACCACATATGTCGTATCTAGTTAAACGTGACAATACAGTAGTATACCGCTGAAGTCATATTTAGGTTGACATGACTGTATAGTTGCATAGCACTGCTATCATATGTAGATGGACATGACTATATAGTACCATATGACTGTTATCATCTCTAGCTGACTATGTCTGTATAGTTACGTATCACTGCTATTAAATAGATTTGGATGTGACTATATAATTATACATCACTGATATCATATATAGTTGGATATGACTATATAGTTACACATCGCTGCTATCATATCTAGTTAAACATGACTATGTAGTTACACATCACTGGTATTATATCTAGTTGGGTATGACTATGTAGTTTCACATCACTGCTATCATATCTAGATGGACAAGATACTAAAGTTACATATCACTGCTATCATATCTAGATGGACATGACTATACCGGTACACATCACTGCTATCATATCTGGTTGGATATGAATATATAGTTGCATATAACTGCTATCATACATAGGTGTAGAAGACTCTATAGTTACATGTCACTGCTATTATATCTAGTTGGACATGACTATATAGTAACATCTCACTGCTATCACCTCTAGTTGGAAATGACTCTAAAATTACACATCAATGATATCATGTATAGTTGGATATAACAATATAGCTGCATATCACTGCTATCATATCAAGTTGGACATTACTATAAAGCTACATAGCACTGATATCATGTCTAGTTGGAAATTACTTTATAGTTACACATCACTGCTATCATATCTAGTTGGACGTGACTTTACAGCTACATATCACTGCTATCTTGTCTAGTTGGGCGTGACTTTATAGTTACATATCATTGCCAACATGTCTTATTGAATATGACTGTATAATAACATATCACTGCTATACTATATAGTTGAACATGACTATATAGTTAGACATCACTGATATCATATCTTGTTGGATATGACTATACGGTCACATATCACTGCTATCATATCTAGTTTGACATGACTTTATAGTTTCACATCACTACTATCATATCATGTTGGACATGACTCTTTAGTTAAATAACACTGCTATCATAGCAATGTTGAACATGACTATATAGTTACACATCACTGCTCTCGTGTCTAGTTGGACATGACTATATAGGTACATATCACTGCTTTCATATCTAGTTAGACATTACTATATATTTACACATCATGGCTATTAAAGCCAGTTGGACATGACTCTATAGTTACATATCACTTCAATCGTATCAAGCGTGACATAACAGTATAATTAAACATTACTGCTATTAAATCTAGTTGGACATGACTATATAGTTACATATAACTGCAATCATATCAAGTTTAAAATGACAATATAGGTACATATAGGTACATATCACTGCTATCATATCTAGTTAAACCTGACTTTACAGATACACATCACTGCTTTCATATCTATTTGGACTTGACTATATAGTTACACATAACTTCTATTATATCTTGTTGGACATAATTCCATAGTTACACATCACTGCTTTCATAACTAGTTGGACATGATAATATAGTTACACATCACTCCTTTCATATCTAGTTTGACATGAGTATATACTTACATATCATTGCAACCATTCAAATGAGGAGATGGAACTAAAGTTACATATTACTGCAACCATACATATGTCGACATGACAATATAGTTACATATCTCTGCTATCATGTCTAGTTGGACACGACTTTATAGTTACACATCACTGCTATCTGATCTAGTTTTAGATGACATTACTACTACTTTATAGCTACATATCACTGATCATATACGGTAAGAGTTGCAATATACTTACAAATCACTGCTATCATAAATTGTTGGACGTAGCTTTTTATTCCACATACTTGCTCTCCTATCTATTTGGGCTTGACTATGTAGTCACATATAACTGCTATCATATCTAGTTGTTTATTATTCTATAGGTACTTTACTGCCCAAATTATTCGGACGGATTTTAATTGAACAGAAGACAACGGATCATTCGGTCGAATGTAATTTGGCAGCAAGATAACGGATAAAACTCGTTAAACTGAAATTACACAATACAGAAAACTTACAAAATGCATGACAAAACAATCAGTATTAAAAATTACACAACTATTAAAAGGGTAATCTTGGGCCTTTAGCCTTAAATATGTATTGCATAAATGTACATAAGATTTACTGTCCATCACTATGAGCATTCAAAACAATAAGAGGCAATACTGAACGTTTAAGGAATGATTGATTTAGTTGAGTTATTTAAATAATAACAACCAAATAACAGCATATCACAATAAATTTTGCAATAACTACATAAATTACACAACGGTGAGTCCAATATGATTTGACTAGATACATGTATCGAGGTGTGCATGGCGTTGTAGATGGCTGTAAAATGATACAAAACATTGGTAAATAAAAAAGGAACTTGATCTATGCATTACACATATGATGAGTTACGTAAGATTCAAGTGGAGAGTTTACATTGGACACATGATAATCCGAAGCACAAAAATGGAACAAATCGTAAGAGTACGAACGAACAAAAAATATTATCAGCAAAATAGTACTAAAATCGCTGAACAGTCTAATAAAAATAGTTTGTATACTAATCAAATACATAAAAATGAATCAAAATATGCTCTTTCTATTTGTTTACCTGGACAATGAAGATTGCAAAGGGTTTTTGACGATGCTGGAACAGCATCGTCCAAGGTTTGATAACCATTTAAAAAAAAATTACAATGGCGACCTATGTAAAAGACCGAGCCAGTCCGATTGAGAAAACTCGATTTTTTAGGTTACTTCCCTTTTGCATTCGCCACTGCGTAGGAGATTGCTCGTCATTGATAACATTCTCATAGCAGAGTTGTCGTTCGTGTTTCAACATTCAACAATTGCCGCCCCCGTGAGAGTCTCGATTCAAAACATTCTTACTGCATAAATTGGCTTGTTTTGCTATTTAGAAGCTGTCATTTAGGATATATGAATTATTTATTCACTTAATCTCCGCTTATGACAACAATAGTTGGAATTCGAAGGATATATACTCGATGTGAATGAAGGACTTTCTGGATCGTAACAGCTTGACACGGCAAAACTGGCATACTGGTATTTTGAGTATTTCAAAATAAGTCACATTGTGCTTTATAAATTGTATTCGAGCATTTTGCGACTTATTGAATGACTATGATAACCGATATCAACATTTCATCGGGGATTTGCAGATCACCAAGCTGTCCTGAAATTCAACATTGATTTCAAACTCTTTACTGGTTTGTACTATTTCTTAGTGTTAGTACTTTTTATCATTTTAAAGTTAAATGAACTGTGTCACAGTAAAAGAGACATTAAGGCGATTGTGGCCAGTTTGGATCTAGATCAGCCTGCAGTCGCTTGAAAGCTATTTGCTTAAAAGCGTTTTTCTGACAATAACAAATAATTAAACTGGATACTGATTTAACTGCACTTTTTCTGTGACCTGGCTCAAATAATAGAATTGTCATTAATCAAATTATTTATTTCGAACATTAATCAATGGTTTTTCTTGTCCCTCGGGATCAATGACTCCAGCAATTTCCTGTTGAGAATTGAATATTGCTAAAGGCGATGCTAGGGGGCGTGAGAGATGTTGCACCTTCCAGTATCGCTCGATTGTTCATTGTCGGCTCGGGTACTACGTATCCCGGTCACTCTTAAGTATACTTACATGTATCCCGGGTACGGTAAATATACTAAAATGTACCCGGGAAATTTAACCCTAAATCAATCGTCGTCAACTATTTTTTTTTGTAAAATTATATATACACATTTATGTCAATTTTCTGTAGAATGGCCTCTATATTATCGGAACACATACTCAAAAAGCATGTTGATGCAGTGTTTTTTTTTAAGAGAAGTGTGTTTAAGATAATCGGTTGCGCGTTTTACGACATCGGATTTTGGGCGCAAATACAACTCGGGTACATTCTAATATGGACCGAGTACAATTATGTTTATTTACCGTACCTGGGGTACATGTAAGAATACTTAAAGTACCCAGGGTACATGTAAGTATACTTAAGAGTACCCATGGTACATGTAAGTAGTACCAGAGCCGACAATGACCAATCAAGCTCCATTATCCCTCATGAACCGACTCAAAAAACCGAGTCGGCAATATTTGACTTAATGTTTGGTTTGGTTGCTCTCGAGGGATCGAAAATTTCAGAATCTTCCTAAAAGCCCTACGGGTTTGATCCCCAGAAGCGACATTGAAAACTAGCATACTTTGTTATCTAAAAGGCTGCTAAACCTGATATACAATGATAATGTGAATTTTTTCTCACATGATGTTCATCAGTCATATTATATAAAAACTTACAGCAGTAGTAAACAACTGGACAATAATTAATGAACGCATCTTTCATTTGTCTTTGACACTTTGATTTTGACATGGCCTAGATTTAAATATGTGACTGGACTTTACCAGATCTCTTGTAACAGAGCTTAAGTTTAAATTTACCATTGAAGATCACCTAAATCCAGATTTGTTATTATAGACGTGTGGAAAGTTTTAAGGGTGTGACAAGTAAGCAAACATTGGTCATTACCCAGAGGCCACAACTGATCTATGACTGTATTAAAACAAGAAAAATCAGTGCCTGATTTAGATTTCCTTAGATAGTTCAATAAAAACTAATTTCATAAGCCTGGTAACAGTTTAAGGGTGATGCTACCAATGCGTTACACCAGGGCCTTGAATTTGAAATCTAGGACATGCATGATCATTTCTTCATGAAATCAGGACACAAAAATGTATTTTAAGTCCTTAATTGACCTGGCTATAGTTCTCAGATTATTATAAGCTCAATCAGTATATTTATATAATTATTTATGCTTTGTGTATTGTTAACATATACACAATCATGCAGTTACATGATAGCCATAAATAATATCAAAGCTACCCATACTATAAAGGTCATTGACAAAGCCTATGGTAAAAATGTGAACACATTGAGTGTAATCGCCCTCTCGTGCCAGCAAAAACAATACGCTGACAGGTTGTCATTTTTGACAGTTCTACTTTCACGTTCATTTTGTGATATCAAACTATTAACAATTATATGGCTGAGAAAAATATCGCCATTGCTTTTTATGCTCTCGGTTGGGTGGCCTATATCAGTTGAACTGTCAGTCAGTCAGTCAGTCAGTCAGTCAGTCAGTCAGTCAGTCAGTCAGTCAGTCAGTCAGTCAGTCAGTCAGTCAGTCAGTCAGTCAGTCAGTCAGTCAGTCAGTCAGTCAGTCAGTCAGTCAGTCAGTCAGTCAGTCAGTCAGTCAGTCAGTCAGTCAGTCAGTCAGTGTGTCAGTCTGTCCGTCCGTCCGAAAACTTTTATGGCCATAACTTTTTTAATATTGAACATAGCAACTTGATATTTGGCATACATGTGCATCTCATGGAGCTGCACATTTTCAGTTGTGAAAGGTGAAGGTGAAGGTCATCCTTCAAGGTCAAATGTCAAATATAAAGCGTCTGTCTGTCTGTCCGAAAACTTTAACATTTGCCATAACTTTTTTTAATATATGCGTGCATGCGTATCTCATAGAGATGCACATATTGATTGGTGAAAGGTCAAGGTCATCCTTCAAGGCCAAGGTCAAAGGTCAAATTTTGCAATATTGAAGATAGCAACTCCATATTTGTCATGCATGTGCATGTAATAGAGCTGCACATTTTGAGTGGTGAAAGGTCAAGGTCATCCTTCAAGGTCAAAGGTAAAATATATGGCTTCAAAGCTGCGCAGCAGGGAGCATTGTGTTTCACGAACAGCTCTTGTTTAATATATTTTCTGCACATGTCTTCAAAAAAATTACATCAATACACGATTTTCTTCGTTAATTCAATCATTCCTGACAGACTTGTGTACATATTTCGCTTACATTTTGACGCGCGTAGGTAGGACCGCATTACCGCTTCTGAAATGTGTATTCAAACTATTGCCTTCGAGAAACTTATCTGATGTTTGACGGAAAGGGCCGAAAATGTGCGAGTGTGGGTCAAGTTCCCCACAGGTACTGCTTTCCCGTTCCCCCAATTTTTTTTCCGTACCCAATTTTTTTTTCGTACCCAATTTTTTTTCATCCCCAATTTTTTGTTAATACCCAAAAAATGTTCGGTCCCATTTTTTTTGTTCCCAAATATTTTTTCGTTCCCAAATTTGTTTTCATACCCAAATTTTTTTCGCACAATTTTTGTACCAAATTTTTTTTTCGTACCAACATACATAATTGTGGTGATTGTGGTGATGTAGATAAACTAAACTTGATGCTTTTATATCCATCCTCTCAAAAGCATCGTCACACCAGTACTGTCAGTACTTTGATTTTAATTTAAGAAAAACGTGACCAAACGATTTCTTGTCAAAATTATAGCGTTGTAAAAATCGGTCAGGCTACATACAACTAATAATCAAGCTAAGGGACAACACAGTTACATATCACTGCTATAATATATAGTTGAACATGACTATATAGTCACATATCACTGCTATCATATCTAGTTGGATATGACTATATCGTTTATATTACTGCCATACTATAAAGTTGAACATGACTACTGTATATAGTTACATACTGATGTTATCATATCAACTTTGAAATGATAATATAGTTACATATCAATGATTTTAAATCTACGTAGTATACCAGGAATATATACTTTTACATCACGGATACCACATCTTTCTGCACGTTACTATATATGTGTATATAACTGCTATCATAGCTAGTTTGACGTGGTTACATAGTCGACTATATTGCTATAATGAGTTAAATTGCGGTTTTCTCAACATTGTTTATAATACATGCATAAATGATATATATAACTAGTAATATGTAAGTAAGTATTTCATATTAATCATTCTTATATGTCAGAAGAAAAAGCCATTCATTTCGATACATATTGCATTATTTTAAGGCATTTGTTAACAATGTTGTGAATTACAAAGTTTGCAAAATTAATGTAGCATATTAAAAAAATGCCTGTATTATGTAAAAACATTAAACATTAAAAGAACTCAAGCATAAATATATTGTTTATGTTAATATATTATAGAAATGCACTGAAATTAAGTGGAAGCGCTTTTCTTCTGGTTTCCAAAGAATTTAAGTTGGCAGTTTTAGCTATTATAACTAGTTTATACAATTGAACACATTCTAGATTTGTTTGTCAGCATATTTTATTTTTGTTTAATACAAACTTAATGTATCGAGAACAAGAAATATCGCACAAAATGAACATGAACATGAACGCTTATTGTTAAATTCCGTAATACTTGAGATCTTCATTACATAAGCTACGATAGATGAGATAGTTTTGCGTTTATTACATTTTATATATGAAAATTCACAAATTGATTTACTCGTGAAAAGTATTAAAACGAAACGAAGGTATAGGTGTTAACAGTGTTAAAGGGATCCTTTCACGTTTTTGTAAATTGACAAAATCGAAAAAAGTTGTTTCAGATTCGCAAATTTTCGTTTTAGTTATGATATTTGTGAGGAAACAGTAATAATGAACATTTACTATGGTATAATTTAGCCGTTATATGCATCTTTTGACGATTTAAAAACCTGAAAAGTATAAAGCGTTGCAACGCGAAACGATTGAATAATTAGGAAAGTTGTGTTGTTGTCGTTTAGTTTTGTGAAACTACGAAGATTGCTAATATATGAAGTATAAAATACGTCTCTTATTCATATTTGGCAGGACGGCCGAGCGGTCTAATTTACTTTTACTCCAGGACTCCGGGGGTCACTGGTTCGAGCCCTGCGGCGGGCTACTTTCGTTTTTTTTAAATTTTATTTTAGATTTTTTACTGGAGCTTTTAAGATCCAATGTTTACATTTATCAATATAAAGCATTGAATGACAAACTTCAAAACATGCCAAAATCTGTGAAAAGGCCCCTTAAATATGCATGCCATTTTTACGTCATTATAGAGATGTGAGTAACACAATTCAAGCGTTAAAAGTATATACCAAATCTATACTAAATGATAACGTTTTGTTTTACGACTACAGCTATGCAAGCACGTGCTGATGCAATGCACGATATGTTAATCGAGCAGTAAAGATCGCAACAAGACATAACGTAGATGGAACGCATGCAATAAATCATGTTACTAAGTTTCGCCCAGACGCACATTAAATACCAACTTTATTTGACTATCTTTTTGTAACCTTTAGCAGTTAATCATGTCTGAAATAAACATTGCAGTCACACAAGCACATCCACTTTACACCTACAATTTATATATTTGATCTAAAAAATAGCTCACGACATGAATAGAAAGGCATTCGTGGAAAACGTGGTACGGAATACAAACGTTTATGTAGCGATATCTTTCACAATCACCCAGCCTATAGGTCAGCGTGAAAAGATATATTTTCTTATTGCATTTATTAATCTAAGTGTATAACGATTTAACCCAATATTTTTTATTTTGTAATATGAGCTGGTTCGGCAGTTTATGCGCCCATGTCCGGGGCATATACAAGTGCTGAGTAGTTCTTTTAACAGCGAACAAACATTTGCAAAATGACTCCTAAACGCATACAATATGACCCTGACAAAACCATAAACCCTCACTGTCGTAATTAAGCATACACGATGTACGTTTATCATTCTAAATGTATCTAGATATGGTTTACACAGGTTTTGGTAAACGTTGGTACATTTGTAAAGAAGTTGTTAATCTTTAAAATCACTTTCAAATGCTTGGCTAGCACAAATCAATAAAAAAAATCTCTCGAACACTGTTTCAATAATTATCCTTACTATAGTTAAAAACCAAAGGTTCGAGTACAAGTGTAACTATATCATAGTATTCGAACTGCGTTGTATTGATATGATTATGGACAATATGCGTGAACTAGTTCGACTCAGGAGTTGTATTACCAACAATTTCAGATTACAATTTCGGGGGTGGGGGAAGGGGGGGGGGGGGGGGGTAACCAGATGCATGTAGTCAATACATGCCAGTCTCAAGGAAGTCTCCCAAGAAAGAAGTAAAGATCCTAAGTATTCTTATTTTGAAGTATTTTCGAATTTCTTGCACATATTCATTCGTGGAGTTTAATAGTGTGTATGCAATCTGCTGCATGAAGATCCCTAAAGAATTATATAATTTAATGATATTATTGAATTATTCTCATATCGAATTCGTCTCTCATCCAAAAACTTTCTCTTTTTGAAAAGCATTGTCGTGTTTTCCAAGAATGCCAACTTCAATTTCTATTGCCAATTAATATCAAAGGAATTGCACATGCATAGTTATTTCTACGAACAGATCCAAAACTTCACATCAGCACTACAAACGCAGAAGCACAATTGAAAATAACAAACAAATATATAAATCTTGGTACGTAGTATTCAAGCAGTAAATTCAAATCAATGTTGATACATCTAGCGGCTTCCTCAAGTCAACCTGAATGCATTTTAGATGACTACATTTGGACTGACAATGTGACAAACACATTGGATGTTTTAATGGGCTAATTGGGACACTAGCCTCACGCTTTACCAAGAAATATTAACATTACATGTACTTCAAAACTAGCAAAGTACACATAACATAAGTTCCCAACGTCTGACTAATTAATTCAACGTTTGTATTATGCATAGGTTTGAGTGTGTCCCATTGGTCCAACATTATTTTACAGGAAAGTGAATCTGTCCAGGAATTGGAACATAAACGACATATTTCGGAGACTTTTAAAGAAACCATTATTATCAGTCATACTATATTTTCATAAAATATTATGACGTATGTGAAATTACGCTTTTAATGTATTATATTAACAATGAACTCACAATTATCCATCATAATAAATTATCATGACTTACTTTGACTAATTTGAATATAAAACTGTTCATTACAATTAAGTAATGAACAAGTACTTTGTCAAACACCGTTTACCGTATAAGTTTGCATAATTATTATTTAATGTTCTATCTTGCGCTTTAGATGCTTACAGTATGATGTATAAACGCCAATAAATCACCTGAACAGACACGTTTATGTATTGGTTCAAATGACCGTAAATGTGTATATAAGGGTCCACATTCTGTGTGTGTTTCACAGTGGATCCAACCGCAGCCCCAAGATGATGAATATCGCAGTACTCGTAAGCCTCTGCGTTGCCGGCGCTCTAGCCATTCCTAACGGTACGTGTATTAGTACTTGTAGGTTGTTTTGTGCCAGAATAGTTACAAAATTAAATTATGTATATTATTATCCTTTTTTGTTAACTAAGTGCCAGGATATGAATAAAACAAGTATAAACCGCGAAAAAATCACACCGTTCGGTTATTCTTATATGGACTTTGTATTCTTCTTCAGTCATGGATAATCAAATATATATTTTTAATCTATGTTTGTTTGTGTTTTTGTACTTTTTGCTTCATTTTTATTCCAACGAATTCGAGAATTGTTGTACTTTGGACATCGTAAATAATGTAATTTTGCTAACGAACTTTCGGTTGGATTTTTATTTAACACTTTGAGTGGTAAGTGAGATCTTGACTTGTTAATGAGTGCTTAAGTATTGGCCCGCGGTGGGGTTCGATTTTCCATTTAACCGGTCTGCATGTGTCGTTCCAAGGCGTTGACCCCAGCCTTAGTCATGTGTTTTGTCATCACGCTGTATCATAAAAGCAACCATGCATTTGCCTAATATAAATGCGACGTGCTCTGCTTTATAGGGGTTTAATGCATGCGCTCAACGTGTCGTCCCAGATAAACCTGTGCATTCGGCAAAATACATTTAAAGAGAAAAGTATTGTCCCTAATTGCGGACTGCATATGCTAATCTGGGACGACATTGTACGCCCATGAATTTAAACCCGTTTTCACAGAGCGCTGCTCAAATGAAAAACGTGGGCCAAATCAAAAACTAGAAATGGGATAAAGTAAGGAATACATTTGAATTAAAACTGTGGCGCTTTTTGTGTACATTAATGTTGAATGAACCTTAACTTCTATGATATTGTAAAAATTACGCCAATTATAAAAAAAGCTACATATACGATTAAAGAATACTGACACGAACAAAATGATACTAAGATCTATTAAATACACTTTGACCCCTTTCCAGTAAAACATCCTGCGTTGAAATAACTCATTATCTTTATTGTCAATTATCATTATCATTTACACTCCTTGAAACATACAGAATAATTAAAAGAAAACGTTTTTGTTATTTTTGTCAAAAACGGTATTGCATGAATTGACCGTTGCACTACTAAATAGCTCTAGGAATGTATATCAGTCTGTTTGGTTGTGAAAAGTAGCAATTATTTCGGAGCACAACTTCAACAAATAAATCGACGAATACCATTTGTCTTACTTTTATTTCTGACTTAGGTGGTAAGAAATACGGAGGATATGGCGGTGGACTCGGGGGTTACGGAGGTGGAGGATACGGAGGTTTTGGCGGTTCCGGTTTCGGCGGTGGATTCGGCTCTTATGGCGGTGGATACGGAGGCAAGAAATACGGAGGATATGGCGGTGGACTAGGAGGTTACGGTGGTGGAGGGTACGGAGGTTTTGGCGGTTCCGGTTTCGGCGGTGGATTTGGCTCTTATGGCGGTGGATACGGAGGCAAGAAATACGGAGGATATGGCGGTGGACTCGGAGGTTACGGTGGTGGAGGATACGGAGGTTTTGGCGGTTCCGGTTTCGGCGGTTCCGGTTTCGGCGGTGGATTCGGCTCTTATGGCGGTGGATACGGAGGCAAGAAATACGGAGGATATGGCGGTGGATTCGGAGGTTACGGTGGTGGAGGATACGGAGGTTTTGGCGGTTCCGGTTTCGGCGGTGGATTCGGCTCTTATGGCGGTGGATACGGAGGCAAGAAATACGGTGGATATGGCGGTGGATTCGGAGGTTACGGTGGTGGAGGATACGGAGGTTTTGGCGGTTCCGGTTTCGGCGGTGGATTCGGCTCTTATGGCGGTGGATACGGAGGCAAGAAATACGGTGGATATGGCGGTGGACTCGGAGGTTACGGTGGTGGAGGATACGGAGGTTTTGGCGGTTCCGGTTTCGGCGGTGGATTAGGCTCTTATGGCGGTGGATACGGAGGCAAGAAATACTGAGGATATGGCGATGGATTCGGAGGTTAAGGAGGTAAATACATTTATTGCATTTGTAATGTATGCTTTTTAAACCTGATTTCGATAGTGTACCTCATATAGATACATCATTAATCATCGTTGACTGAAGTCACCTGATCGTGTTCGTGTAAAGCAACACAGACATTCCACATAACAGTCTGGTCAATAGTTATCAGTTTTTGAATCAATTACTGTCTATATTGGCCGTGCTCTGTGAAATAGGTCTTTAATGCATGTGCGATAAGTGTCGTCCCAGAGAAGCCTGTGCACTCCACTTAGGCTAATCAGGGACGACACTTTCCGCTTTAATTGTACTTTTCGTTTACAGAATGTCTCTTCTTAGTTAAAATCCGGTTTCGTACCTGATTAGCCTGTGCGGACTGCGCAGGCTTATTTTGGACGACACTTAACGCACATGCATTAAACCCATTTTTCACAGAGCACGGTCCATATTATAATTTCTAAACCTTAGCGAACAACCGTGGCATCACCTTAATGAATATTACAGTAGACTTTATGTTCCAAACCGCAAACGATGAGCATTTTAAACAAACATAAATTATATATATATATATATAATCAATTATGCAGCTTTGTCACGGTACATTATGCAGAATACAATTTGAGGACTTGCGGTTAGTTCTTCTCATTGCAAAAATACTTAATAATTCGATGATTTTCGGATGTTTTGCCAGACTGCTGACGTTACAATTTCCCACCATTTATTGTATAAAGCGTACATAGTATGTTACTTACTTGATTAACTGTTCAATATAAAATTAAAACTATGAAAATCTTGTTCAGGTCAAAATGGATTATAATAATGTTTTCCTACGGCTCCTTCTGGAGTTTCTTATTTGTTAATTGTTGTTCATACAAACTCACACATATTTTTCCTCGTGTTTTTTTCAGGAAAGAAAACGACGGACTGACCAGATATGCCCCACAGTGCTTTATCACTGATTGTATGACCCTTATTACGTGTTATTAATGCATTGGCATGTATTAAATATAATCTTTGCATTGAACTTGTTTGTGTTGTGTTCCTTTTCATACTCGTGGAATTAAAAAAAAAACACGAATGACTCCAATAATTAGAGCGTAATTTATTGTTTAAATATCTACGAAATTTACCTTTCAAATATAAGCGCAATATAGTCGCATAACAAATTATGGCAAAACTATTGTACTTACACAAAATTGCCATTGCGGACTGCACAAGCTCATCTGGGATGACACTGTACGCACTTGCGTTAAGCCCAGTTTGCTCAGAACAAGGCTCAAATTATTTCAAGAAACCTAGTTCAAAACATATCTTAGCTAGCTATGCAGAAACATGATCCACAATGATACACCCTCTGAAGTCCAAACATAAATTATATATTTAAATTTAATTGTTATGTAAATTAAACTAAACTTGTAACTTGCCTATTTGTCAAACCTCTTCACGAACCGAATGCGTGTTTTGCAAAAATATAGACACAATAGAGCTATTAAAATACGCAGACATTTTGTACAAAACATGTGCTTAAACTGCAAAGAATTACCCTTTAAACTTCTTAATATGTACGAGAATCAATATGTCGATAATATCTTACCCTCTTATGATACAATTGCATATAATTTACGATATTGTCAAAAATACACTCATTACCTTATATACTACCTGATTCTGTATCAGGAATAAAAGTAAACACATTAACAATAATAATTTGAAGTTGTCAAAAAAACAAAAGTTGATCATAGAAACTCTCGTGCGAAGACATGACGTTTTGTTTTCTTGGTAAACGCACAAAATCTGTCCAAAAGGATTGCTGATGTAAGAGAGCATCAGTGCGCAATCTTTTTCACAGTGTGCAAGGGGGGTTTATGCATGTGCGTAAAGGCACAGACTAGTCTTGGACGACACTTAACGCACATGCATTTAAACCATTTTTCACAGAGCAAAGCCCATATATTTCTCTAATTTCGATCGTTTTATCGCTGGAATTCAATCTTCCACTTTTACAATGTACACGCTTCCATCATTTATGGGTTTACATAAAGAGTTGAATTTGAGTTTACTGCGCCCATCGCACATTAGGTCAAATAACATAGTATATATGTAGTGACGGTTATGAGAAACGTAGGTGGACTAAGCAATTATACAGATAGATTAAACAATTACGTATATAAAATAAATGTAACTTTGTATCAATATGCGATAAATGTCTTTCCGCATTTTTTTTATATCGAGTTCAAAACAGCATTTTGAAATTTACATGAAAATGGCGGCTAAGAATTTGAAAACTGGTCATTTAAGATTCCAATTAGCAGTTATAACTTTGGTGCTGTTACTTTTCTTTTCAATCCTTAATACTTTAGTTTTATCGAAATTAACATTCAAACCGGATTACTCTCATTTATAAGCAAAACAAGTAATTTTTCAGTTACATATTTTTTAAACAATAAAACAAGCTAAGGATTGCCTTTTAACGGTTTAAAGTCCCTTAAGGATGTTCGATCGTTTCGTGATTTTTAAAAAAATATCCAGAATGCTATAATTTTTTGTAGGGTGATTAATGGATATGTATCTGAAGTAAATATCAAATAAAAAAGGGGGGTCACCGTGAATAATTTTGAGATATTGACGGTTTTTAAATGCCATGTGCGTTTGAGAAAAGGTCATTTTTGCGGGGAATAAAATTGGGGGTACGGTAAAACGTTTGTGTGTAAAACATTTAAAATGGACTAGTAGTATTGAGATTGTATTAGATCAGCAACTGTAACATTTGTATTATCATACTGAACACTTTTAAAACCAAAAATATTGGAAATGGTAAAAAGTAATGAGACATAAGTATGACTAGTTTTTTGTTTGTTTTGAACTTTTTATTGCACAGTTCAAAAATCGATGACATACAATACAGATACAAATTTCTGTTGATGTAATTTTCATATTCATTTGAAGTTCCAAATAATTAAAGTAAACTAGCTTAGCATAAAAATGAAGTAAAGAAATTGATAGGTCACCGTGGATTTTTTTTGGCTACAGACCTTTTAATATGGACTTAATTTCAAAAATATAATTACTCACATTGTAATAGTAATTAAAACAAATCTATATAATAACTGCTCCATAACAAATAAAGTTATCAACTGAAATTTGATACACGTAAAAATATTTATTATATACATACTTATGGAAATATTTCAGATGTAACACATGAAAAAAAAACATGTTGATGTTCAAATAAACATCTTTAATTACCCCACCCACCTGTTACCCATGTTTAGTACAGTCCGTGGGCACCTCCCGTGTGCAAAAAAGAGTGAAAGCTAATTTATATATCAATTTTTAGGTAAATGTCTGAAGTGTCAGAAAATTTTGGGTGGACGTGCCGCGTGATGGTACGGTTTTTGTATTATGTAATTGTGTTTGGTTGCCATGGTAACAGTTTCGAAATACTTCTATTTCCAGTTTAAGTGCTAAAAAGGTCCCATAATCGTTTTTTATTCTGGGTTTATGATATTAAATAACTTAATCACAAAAATATTTTAAATGAGATCACACACACGCTATTAATGATGGTAAACTGTACTAGTATTCGGATAAATTGAAATTGGGATAGCATTCAAATTACTGTTGACTATTGCATACGTTTTTGATATAGGAGACACACTTTTATCATAAGTAAGGTTTCAAATATTAGATTGACAAAGAATCAATGGGGTTAATTAATTAGTTATTGCATAATTTATAACAAATGTGTGTAAACCTGTAACAGATAAAAGTAAATGGTTGTATAATGATCACCTTGTAATTACAATATAAAACTATGGAAGAATACAATACTTCATTTATCAACGGTATGATTAATGCAAACCATAGCTTGTGTACATAACTGAGCTGTTATCAAATTCGACTAAGAGCCATATACACACATTACATTTTACACCATAAGCTTAATACAATACGAATACATTGCTTTCAAGCTATAATCAATGTAAAATTTACATATCAACATTGTGCATGTACTACACATTTGCACTGAATATATGACAAACATAAGTACATATGTAACAGAGTCAGTCAAATATATGATATATAGCATTATATTTTTTGCATTCTAAATAATCAAAATACAAAAAAAGAAATATAACTTGAGTCACCAACAGTCGGTCGTCATTATTTAAGACTATATATATAACTTAATATTTATAACATAGAAGAAGATGTTTAAAGGAAAAGTTAACGCACGCACGACGGACACAGGATCATGACATAAGCCCTGCTGGCCTTTGGCCAGTGGAGCTAAAAACAACATTGAATACAATAAGCGGGGCAATAATGTTTCACACACCATCTGTGGTTTAATGCACTGCCAAAAATATCTTTCAACTTAGGTGAAACATGAGAAATACAACTGACATAAGAATCACAACATCGAGAAGGAAAAACAATTTCATAGCTAATCTATATACAAGATGCAAATTACAATTGGTTAGATGTCAGGCAACAAATAACTCGCTATTGCACATATTATTTTCTCTGATTTTGTTACTCTGATTTGTCCGTTTGTAACCTCTGACAGGGGGGCTCCTCAAACCACTCAGTCCGTTTCTTTTTGATTCAATACTCAAATGTTTAAGTTGCAATCCACTTCCTGCAACTTTCCTTGTAACACCTTGACTTATAACTTATATGATTTTATATTTGGTAATATTTCCTTTAACATTTTTAAGTATCTATAAAGCCACAAATATTTTGCTGAAACTCAAACATTTTTCCACAAGTATGGACAGCATGGAGCAACACTTTACAATCAAATACACTCTATGTTATGCCCAACTAAAATTTCTGGTGAAAATTTCTGTAAGAATGTTATAAAACTTGTCAATGCAGATTTGATGGGGACAGCTGTTACTTTATGTCCCTTTACAAGCATAGAGTCGCCAACAACTGTCACTCCACTTATTTCTGACGCTTTCAAGGACATCTTCTTCTCAGGCATCACATATGTTGAAAACTGACCAGTTGAATGCACTGCAGCTATCTGAATTATGTGAGAAGTACGCTCTGAAAAAACAAAACAAAAATTTTACATAGAAATTGCACAAAATCCATTTTAGCTCCATTAATCAGAGAGCCTTGGGTCGCTCGCCCAAGTACAATGTAAACTTCTTAAAATACTTTTGCAGTGTTTAAAATAAACATAAAAGGGAAAAACATTGCCCCCCCCCCACCTCAGGACAGGACTTATTTTGAAGCTTAATTTGAACAATCGTAGAAGAGGTTCCTTTACATCCATTCTCTATGCATTGTGGTTTAAGAGTTTTTCAGTGGAAGGGTTATTGATCGGAAACAATTTTCACACTTATTGTGATCTTGACCTTTGACCAAGTGACCATACTTTAAATAGGTGTTATATACTGTCCAATCCCTATGCACATGGAAAGTAAAAAGCCAATCCGTGAGAAAGTTGACAAATTATTGATCGGAAACTAAATGATCTACCGACAGACCATTATCCAGCAAAACAATATTAACTCTCTCTTCAGAGGGGGGGCATAATAACTGTTATTATAAAATAGTTGTGGGTAATGTAACATTGAATCATCTAAGTGGTATTTACTATCATTTTATCAATACAGATTAAGAATGATTTATTATATGAAAGCAAAATGAGAAATAAGTCTGAACATAACTCTTGTTGCAATTCAATCATATGCTAGGTTGACCAACAATTGACACGATATCTCACATCGAGTTACACAGCAGTAGCAGGTTGAAATATGTTACACATGTAAGTAAATATGTATATTTTTTAATAGAAGTTGAATTTTGGAGATTTAGAGTACCTAAATACCTGAATTGGACCAAGATAAACATCTGTATGTGCAACACTGTGAATAAGGAATATGTTAAAAATAAACTTTACCTAACCCTCTTGTTTCCAAATCAAAGAAAACAAATTCCTTCCCAGTAGTGTCTAGCCCTGCTGGACCAGGCTTGGGTACAGGTGGGGGTAAAGTTGTAACTTCAACATCTTGGTCCTCTATGTTTGAACAGTATGTTGGTCCCGCTCGTACTTCTTGCACTGTCCTTTGAATGCCTGAACAGGAAAACAGAATTTCAAATTGGAAAATGTGCTTGCACCTTCATGGGTTATCTCCGATTTTTATTTAAAGAAATGATTACACAGCACATTAATGCTTTTACAATAATCAATTTACAAACATTAGCATATGCTTTAAAATGTGCCTACTACTTTGCATATATATAATTGATGGATCTATTGAAAAAATCTCAAACAAGAAATGTGTCCACACGACACGGATGCCCCATATTTCAACTTTGTAACAATATAAAAAATAATCCATACAATTGTAAGAAACCCAGGATTCCACATGGCCATGTTCGAACTTGGTCTAGACACAGCTTCTGACCAAGTTTGGTGAAGATCGGATGAAAACTATTTGAATTAGAGAACAGGCACGAAAAGTATGACGGGCTGACCGACCGACCCACAGACAGTTCAAAAAATAAGTCGCCAATTTGGGGCATACACATGAAGAATACTGTGTTTTAAAAATAAAATGCCCATAATTAAAAATACCGTTCCAGTTTTTAGTCTTATGCGTCGCTGTTTTGCCGCACGAGCAACAGCTATAGCCTTTCTTTTTTTTGTGCTGAAGGTCACGGGGAAGGGCCAGTTTCGATGTGAAATTCCAAGGTGAAACACCCAGTTTATGATTAACCTGAAACAGATTGCAGTAAATGACAGAACAGTTTACAATCCACAATGCTAGAATATGCTTATGCGGAATAAAATAATATGATTTAATGTCAATAATTTACAAAAGTTTCATAATTTTATAAGACCTAGAGATCTACATACACACAAATAATAATTAATTTAAGCCCTTTATTTTCAAAACCAATACGTATTTGACGAATTGAGAAGATTTATGTTTTGTAAACTTGCAAAATTTCATTTTTATTACCGGTATTAATAAATAGGGCTCCAGGAAGAAAATAAACTTATGTCACTTTAACCCTTTCAGTGCGGGAATCGAATTTTGAAGGCCTGTGCAAACAGTCTGGATCCAGATGAGACGCCACAGAACGTGGCGTCTCATCAGGATCCAAACTGTTTGCTATTCTGATAGTATTATTTGAAAAAAATCGAAGAAAATGCTCATTTTAGAAATTTAGCAGACGTCATTTTAGCAGATGACAAATTTCCCAGCATGCAAAGGGTTAAAATATACATGTTTAACTAAGGAGAACCAATGAACCATTCACATTCTACTGTAATTGTGTTTACTGGCAGTAAATGATTAATCAGACAAAATATGAAGGAAAAATATAGCAAGTACAATATAAAAAAAATGTATGCATGTAGACTACACAGGAATTACATGTACTTTGAGATAACTATCTGAATGTATTCAAAAGTAATTTAGACAATAAATCATGATATAATGCACCAATGTACCAAAAAGACAAAAAAGTCTTACCTAATGCAAGCTTTGTGTTCATGTCATAAACTCTGTCATGTTTCCGTCCAGAAGCCACATTATTGATGGCACCACAATTGCTACACTGTATTTCCAAAACACATGCCTGTCCGAAATCCCTGCTTCCTACTGTGTTAACTAAATTCATGGGCACTTGGCAAGAACTGCATGCTGAAAGCGATTCGGCCAATGTGTCGAGTTCAACAACACGTCTACTAATTTTCCAACTGGCATCGCTGTTGTCACATGTGGTCACGCTTACCGACGATCCGATAGAAAAATCGTCAAAATAACAGTGGTCATACCGGAAATCTTGATTGTCGGTGGAAATAGTATTTCTATTGAAATCCATATTGTTCTTTGTTACGTTTAAAAAAAACTTTTAAGTTTCGTTTTGTATTCCGAATTATATCAAAATTAGACATTTTAAATGAAAATTATTAAGCCAAGTATCTGATTCTCATTGTTGACACATTATCGTTTCGTTTTCAATAGACGCTTGTATTTGCACAGAAAATAACATCTACAGCGTAAGCAAGCGTTTCATCGATGTCGATCACGAAGTGACGTCAAGCAATCGAACGCTTGGTTTCATTGCAGTAAATTTCGAAAATATGTAAATGCCGAAAATTTATAGGCGCATAATCAAAACAGTAAAACTAGAATTTTCACTCGTTTATTCCAACCTAATCTTTTGAAACCGTGAAAATATATAAAGGTTTTTAATTTTCACGATATAGAGAATCAATTACCGTAAAGTGGAAACGATCGAACATCCTTAAGTGCTTTAACATTGACCATTGTAAGGCTTTGACTGCGCAGAGGCGTAACGATAACCAAGAAAAAAAAAGAAGAACGACTCAACAATTATAACTTGATTTTCTCTCTTAATATATCAGGGACTTATTTTAATTCCTATATTTTGTCACCAGCAAACTTGGAAAGTTTAGACTTTCTATCTTATTTAAAGTTATACTTTAAAACTATGTATCCTTCGAAAATGATTGAATAATTAATAAAAACAAGACAGTTCTAATTATTGTACGTAACGTTTTCATAGTTAAACCTATTAGGTACAAATATACCTATATTCATGTATGCGTAAGCAATTTATGAAATTAATGAGGGCTTACCGTCGTTAAAGTTATACTGTTAACTATAACGTCTTTCGACAAAATGTAAATTGATGTGAAACGTCATCTGTTTTTATGGAAGACCATGGCGTTTTTTCACGTTCATTTCACTTAAAAGGGGTTAATTTGTAAACATAATTTACTTATTAAGGTTTTATCTTTATAATTATACATTTTACCCCCCCCCTATCATTCGAAAATAGATAAACAGATGCTTAAAAGGTATCTGTTTTATGGAATGGCATGACCTTTTTGTTTTCACTGAGAAAGTAATTTATTTATTAAGTCTTTATGCCCTTTATAGTTTAAGCTTAAAAAACTTGTCCTTCGAAATTGAATAAGTAGATGCTATATTAACATCAGGTCTAATGGAAAACATGACGTTTATTTCACTGAAAACGGTTTTATGTGTGAGTAATACATATAATATGTTTATGTTTGGAAGCGCTTTATATGAACAGAACATTACGGATTATTTATTTTCGACTAAAGCATATGCAGCTCATCGTCAAAATAATAATATAGCAATCATTAATACACATAAATACACATAAGTCAAATTAACAACAATTTTGTTTATGCATTTTTACTAATATATGATTTTTGGGAGAATGTTATATGTAAGAGAAGGCACTTTATTATATTTTAAACACAGTTAAATGGATTTTAAAATCCGTAATTAATTGAGAAAACATTATGCGGTTAGATAATATATACAAAATTCCAATTCTAGGAAAATAATATCTTCGGCTCTAAGTTTAAATGCTTTATACAGAAATGTGCAATACGTATCAGTATCTGGTCTCATTCAATAATTGTAAAATTAATAAAATAAATAAAAATAAATGTAAATCAACTTGAGCTAACTGAAGAGTCCAGAGGCATCACACGCTCCCGTGTAGAGAAAGTAAACAATATATTATTAAAAGATAGCTTTGACCGCGAGCCATGACGTTTTTGGTAAGGAATTTTGTATGTAGGATAACCGTTAGAACCATTGTAAAAGTTTAAGTATTTGTTAACGAAGACGTCAATGCCCTTTTGTATTTTTAAGTTTTTGAGCAATATTTGAAAATATTACATGAATAAGGATAATATTGAGGATATGTACACTGCATCTGAGAAAATCAAATTGATCCTCTATAGTATGCTGACGGATATTGCTTCCTTTCAAACATTTTGGTTACTACACATGGTGACTTTTCTTACTTAACACGCACGTGATGACTTTTCTAAGGCATCAGTTTTCAATCTTAAATGCAGTAAAAGGTTCACATGTAGAGTTTTAAATAAAAATCTTTAATCATGGAGGCGACATTCAAGTTGGAAAAGTGTTGCGTAAGAAAAGTCTCCAAGTTGATGGTTGGTTTGCGAACAATACATATTAATTTAAACTACTTCCTGAGGAAACCATTAAAGGCTTCTTTCATCGTCATAGTTTTAAATTGATGATTAAATGCAAACGCGATCCTTTTTTCCTACTTACATAGAAGACAAATTTAGATGCAATGATTAATGTTTCCATGTTAATTATCATGACCAGGATATATAGTAAAATACCATTTTACATGAGTGATTGATTACTGCAATTGAATAATATATTTGTAATGTAATAGGGTATTTTATTTGCGGCAATGATCATTACACATATTGTTTCATTTGTGTTACAAAATAAACATTTCAAAGGCGTCCCTTTGCTTTCTGGTTATGATGTTGAATTATTCTTGTTGGTCTGTCTATATTATGACACAGAATAAAAAGACAATGCGGTCACGCTTATCATAAACAACTCGGAAAGAAGTACTTAACCTTCGCACAGCATATGGCATTATACAATATGAGCTTATTTCAAACGATACATGCTATCGATAGAACCATGTAACAATCGAACTAGTTTTAAAACTATCGTCATGTACCAAACAATAAAGAAATGTTTCGCTGTCATGCCTTTATACGTCAAACGGATCGAAACTCACTTGATGTCTGTGTTTATAGATCTATCAACACCACTTATCAATTATACTAGGGAACGTTCCGGACGAGATGACGGATTCGGATTCGCAATTAAGTAACGTTTGGAACACATATCTGAAGCGAGATCAATCATGAAATGAAATACAATGAATCAAATACCGCGTCGTATATCAGGTTTGGTTTAACAATTATCATCGTAATGTGATGTTCTAAGCATAGCTACACAGAAAGTAGCAAATAGAGAATACTAGGTCGGTGCCAAATAAAGCGAAGTTTATTTTTAGAAAATCTGAATCACGAGCCTTGGCAAGTGGTTCAGATTTTCGGGCCGAGCAAAATGAACTTCGCTTTATTCGGCACCAACCTAGTATTCGATTTATCCCATCAATTTTCTTAGTCGTCAATTATTTCTTTAAAAATATAATAGGAAAATAGAAATACACGGAAAATCCAAAATTTATTTTAAGCAAAAATTGTTATATTATCTTCTTTGTGCCGAGCCTAATATATTAAAAAAAGATCAGGCACTACCCTGTTTTTCTGTTGATCATACCTCTACGTCTCCGATTTTAAAGAAACAATGAAAAAATAAACACAATCACGAACACACATATATAAATCTTGGTTCAAAGTTTTTTAAGCAGTTAATGCAAATCAATGTTGATGTAAGGCTGTTTCCTGAAAGCCTTCCTGAATTCATCTCGGGTGACCACCTTTGAACTGAAAATGTGGAAAACAAAATTGATGTTTAATTAGGGCACTTGCCTCACGCTTTACCAAGAAATATTAACATAACATGTACTTCAAAACTAGCAAAGTACATAAAACATAAGTTCCCAACGTCTGACTAATAAATTCAACTTTTGAGTTATGCGTAGGTTTGTGTGGTCCGGCGTTATTATACAGGAAAGTGAAAATGTCCAGGAACTCGTACAGAAACACGTCGGAGACTAAAGAAACCTCTATTATTCGTCATAGTACATTTTCATCAAATAGTTTAACGTATGTGAAATTAACACTTTTAATGAAAGGTTTGTAACATACACACATTCAACTGATAATTATCCATCATACTACATTTTCATGAGTTATTACTTATGTGAATATAACTCTGTTCATTATAATAAACAAGTACTTTGTCAAACACCGTTTACCGTATACGTTTGCATAATTATTATTTAATGTTCTATCTTGCGCTTTAGATACTTACAATATGATGTATACACGCCAATAAATCACCTGAACAGACACGTTTATGTAACGGTTCAAATGACCGTAAATGTGTATATAAGGGTCCACATTCTGTGTGTGTTTCACAGTGGATCCAACCGCAGCCCCAAGATGATGAATATCGCAGTACTCGTAAGCCTCTGCATTGCCGGCGCTCTAGCCATTCCTAACGGTACGTGTATTAGTACTTGTAGGTTGTTTTGTGCCAGAATAGTTACAAAACTAAATTATGTATATTATTATTCTTGTTTGTTAACTAAGTGCCATGACATGAATAAAACAAGTATAAACCGCGAAAACTCACACCGTTCGGTTATTCTTATACAAAAAATGATGGACTTTGTATTCTTCTTCAGTCCTGGACAATCAAATATATATTTTTAATCTATGTTTGTTTGTGATATTGTACTTTTTGTTTCATTTTTATTCCAACGAATTCGATAATTGTTGTACTTTGGACATCGCAAATAATGTAATTTTGCTAACGAACTTTCGGTTGGCTTTTTATTTAACATTTTGAGTGGTAAGTGAGATCTTGACTTGTTAATGAGTGCTTAATTATGGGCCCGCGGTGGGGTTCGATTTTCAATTTAACCGGTCTGCATGTGTCGTTCCAAGGCGTTGACCCCAGCCTTAGTAATATGTTTTGTCATCACGCTGTATCATAAAAGCAACCATGCATTTGCCTTATATAAATGCGACGTGCTCTGCTAAATAGGGGTTTAATGCATGCGCTCAAAATGTCGTCCCAGATAAACCTGTGCATTCGGCAAAATACAGTTAAAGAGAAAAGTATCTCCCTAATTGCGGACTGCATATGCTTATCTGGGACGACATTGTACGCCCATGAATTTAAACCCGTTTTCACAGAGCGCTGCTCAAATGAAAAACGTGGGCCAAATCAAAAACTAGAAATGGGATAAAGTAAGGAATACATTTGAATTAAAACTGTGGCGCTTTTTGTGTACATTAATGTTGAATGAACCTTAACTTCTATGATATTGTAAAAATTACGCCAATTATGAAAAAGCTACATATACGATTAAAGAATACTGACCCGAACAAAATGATACGAAGATCCATTAAATACACTTTGACTCCTTTCCAGTAAAACATCCTGCGTTGAAATAACTCATTATCTTTTTTGTAAATTATCATTATCATTTACACTCCTTGAAACATACATAACAATTAAAAGAAAACGTTTTTGTTATTTTTGTCAAAAACGGTATTGCATGAATTGACCGTTGCACTACTAAATTGCTCTAGGAATGTATATCAGTCTGTTTGGTTGCGAAAAGTAGCAATTATTTCGGAGCACAACTTCAACAAATAAATCGACGAATACCATTTGTCTTACTTTTATTTCTGACTTAGGTGGCAAGAAATACGGAGGATATGGCGGTGGACTCGGGGGTTACGGAGGTGGAGGATACGGAGGTTTTGGCGGTTCCGGTTTCGGCGGTGGATTCGGCTCTTATGGCGGTGGATACGGAGGCAAGAAATACGGAGGATATGGCGGTGGACTAGGAGGTTACGGTGGTGGAGGGTACGGAGGTTTTGGCGGTTCCGGTTTCGGCGGTGGATTCGGCTCTTATGGCGGTGGATACGGAGGCAAGAAATACGGAGGATATGGCGGTGGACTCGGGGGTTACGGTGGTGGAGGATACGGAGGTTTTGGCGGTTCCGGTTTCGGCGGTGGATTCGGCTCTTATGGCGGTGGATACGGAGGCAAGAAATACGGAGGATATGGCGGTGGATTCGGAGGTTACGGTGGTGGAGGATACGGAGGTTTTGGCGGTTCCGGTTTTGGCGGTGGATTCGGCTCTTATGGCGGTGGATACGGAGGCAAGAAATACGGTGGATATGGCGGTGGACTCGGAGGTTACGGTGGTGGAGGATACGGAGGTTTTGGCGGTTCCGGTTTCGGCGGTGGATTCGGCTCTTATGGCGGTGGATACGGAGGCAAGAAATACTGAGGATATGGCGGTGGATTCGGAGGTTAAGGAGGTATATACATTTATTGCATTTGTAATGTATGCTTCTTAAACCTGATTTCGATAGTGTACCTCATATAGATACATCATTAATCATCGTTAACTGAAGTCACCTGATCGTGTTCGTGTAAAGCAACACAGACATTCCACATAACAGTCTGGTCAATAATTATCAGTTTTTGAAACAAATACTGTCTATATTGGCCTTGCTCTGTGAAATAGGTCTTTAATGCATGTGCGTTAAGTGTCGTCCCAGAGAAGCCTGTGCACTCCACTTAGGCTAATCAGGGACGCCACTTTCCGCTTTAATTGTACTTTTCGTTTCAGAAAGTCTCTTCTTAGCAAAAATCCGGTTTCGTCCCCGATTAGCCTGTGCGGACTGCGCAGGCTAATTATGGACGACACTTAACGCACATGCATTAAACCCCCTTTTTTACAGAGCACGGTCCATATTATAATTTCTAAACCTTAGAGAACAACCGTGACATCACCTTAATGAATATTACGGTAGACTTTATGTTCCAAACCGCAAACGATACGCATTTTAAACAAACATAAATTATATATATATATATATAATCAATTATGCAGCTTTGTCACGGTACATTATGCAGAATACAATTTGAGGACTTGCGGTTAGTTCTTCTCATTGCAAAAATACTTAATAATTCGAAGATTTTCGGATGTGTTGCCAGACTGCTAACGTTACAAATTCCCACAATTGTATTGTATAAAGCGTACATAGTATGTTACTAACTTGATTAACTGTTCAATATAAAATAGAAAATATGAAAATCTTGTTCAGGTCCAAATGTATTATAATAATGTTATTCCTACGGCTCCTTCTGGATTTTCTTATTTGTTAATTTTTGTTGTTCATACAAACTCACACATATTTTTCCTCGTGTTTTTTTTTTCAGGAAAGAAAACGACGGACTGACCAGATATGCCCCACAGTGCTTTATCACTGAATGCATGACCCTTATTACGTGTTATTGTTGCATTAGCATGTATTTAATATAATCTTTGCATTGAACTTCTCTGTGTTGTGTTCCTTTTTATACTCGTGGAATTTACAAAACACGAATGACTCCAATAATTAGAACGTTCCTTATTGTTTAAATGTCTACAAAATTTACCTTGCATAATAAGCGCAATATAGTCGCATAACAAATTGTGGAAAAAAACTATCGTACTTACAAAAATTTGCCATTGCGGACTGCACAGGCTAATCTGGGATGACACTGCACGCACTTGCGTTAGGCCCAGTTTGCTCAGAACAAGGCTCAAATTATCTCAAGAAACCTTGTTCAAAACATATCTTAGCTAGCTAAGCAGAAACATGGTATACAATGATACATCATCTGAAGTCCCACACAAATGATATTTTTACATTTAATTGTTATGTAAATTAAACTAAACTTGTAAATTGCCTATTTGTCAAAGCTCTTCACGAACCGAATGCGTGTTTTGCAAAAATATAGCCACGAGAGAGCTGTTGAACTACGCAGACATTTTGTACAAAACATGTACTTAAACTGCAATGAATTGCCCTTTTAACTTCTAAATACGTACGAGAATCAATATGTCGATTATATCTTATCCTCAAATGACACAATTGCATATAATTTACAATACTGTCAAAAATATACTCTTTACCTTATATACCTGATTTTGTTACAGGAATAAAAGTAAATACTTTAAACAATAATACATTTGAAATGGACATAAAACAGAAGTTGAAAAGAGAAACTCTCGTGCGAAAACATGACGTTTTGTTTTCTTGGTAAACGCAAAAAAATCTGTCCAAAAGGGTTGCTTTTGTAAGAGAGAATGTGTGCGCAATCTTTTCCACAGTGTGCAAGTTTTGAAAGCTCTATCATCAAGCCTCATTAGCGTTTGTATAGATATGGTCCGCGCTCTGTTAAATGGGGGGGGGGGGGGTTAATGCATGTGCGTAAAGTATCGTCCCGGATTAGCCTGATCTGGGACGACACTTTTCGCCTTAACTAGATGTTTTTCAATAAGAGACTTTCTTCAAACGAAAATATCGTAAGAGCGGAAAGTGTCGTCTCTGACAGGCTTATATTGGACGACACTTTACGCACATGCATTTAAACCACTTTTCACATAGCAAGGACCATATATTCTTTTAACTGCGACAGGTTCATCGCTTGAATTCAATCATCCAATTTTACAATGTACAGATACCCATCATTATTGGGTTTAACTAAAGAGTTGAATTCAAGTTAACTGCGCCCATCACACGTAACGTTAAATAGCATTGTACTTATATACTGACGTTTATGAGAAACTTAAGTGGACTAAGCAATTGCACAGATAGATCAAACAATTACGTTAAAAATTACGTCTTACTTTGTATCGATATGCGCTCAATGTCTTTCTGCATTATTTGTGTAATCGAGTTCAAAGAAGCATATTGAAATTGACATGACCATGGCGGCAAAATTTTTGGAAACTGGTCATTTAAGATTGCAATTAGCAGTTATTACTTTGGTGCTGTAACTTTTTGTTTCAATCCTTACTACTGTCGTTTCATCGAAATTAACATTCAACCTTGATATATCTGACTTATAAGCAAAACAAGTTATTTTACAGTCGCATGCTTTTTAAACCATAAAACAAGCAAATGATTGACTATAAACGGTTTTAAGTCCCTCGAGTGCTTTAATATTGACCATTTCAAGGTTTTGACTGCGTAGAAGCTCAGCGATGACCAAAAAAAAAAAAGAACGACTAAACAATTATAACTAGAGTCTCTCTCTTGATAATGTTTCTGGAACTTATTCCTATATTGTGTCACCCGCACTTTTTGAATGGTAAGACTTTCTGTTTCATTAAAAGTTATACTTTAAAACTCCATATCCTTCGACACCGATTCTTTAAATTGTTAAATAATTAAATAAAAACAGTTCTACAAATTGTACGTAGCGTATTTATAGTTAAACCTATTGGACACAAATATACCTATATTAATTTATAAGTAGGAATTTAATTAAATAAATTTGGGCTTTATGTCTTTTTAGTTGAACCTTTAATTTCAACGTCCTTCGACAAAAAATGAATATATGCGAAATGGCTTCTGTTTTTTTTATGGATGACCATGACATTGTTTTGTACGTTTATTTCACTGAAAAGGGGTTTATTTGTAAAACATTATTTACTTTTTAAGGTTTTATATCTTTATTATTATACCTTAACCCCCTGTTTAAAAATAGTTAGACAAATGCTGAAAAGGCATCTGTTTTTATGGGAAAGTAAATATTACTTAAGGCGTTATGCCCTTTATAGTTAAATTGTAAAAGACTTGTCCTTCGAAATTTATTAAAAAGATGCTATATAAACATCGTGTCTAATGGTAAACATGTGTAAGCAAAACATTTAACATGATAAGCTTTCGGAGCGCTTTATATGAACAGAACGTAAACCATAGAGAGCTAACTGAAGGTTCAAGAGGAATCAAAAACAAACGTGTAGAGAAAGTAAACAATAAATTATAGCAAGATTACTTTAACCGAAAGCCATAACCTTTTTGGGAAGTAAATTTGTAACCGTTTGAAACCATTTCAAAAGTTAAAGTTTTTGTTAACGAAGGCCTCAATACCCTCAATACCCTTTTATTTTTTAAGTTTTTTAGCAATATTTGAAAACATTACACGATTACGGATAACATTGACGATATGTACACTACATCTGAGAAAATCTTATAAATTCTCTATTGTATGCTGACGCATTTTGCATCCTTTTTAACATTGTTGCTACTACAATTGGTGACTTTTCTTACGCATACGCACGTGGAGACTTTCTAAGGCATCAGTTTTCAATCTGTAATGCAGTAAGGTTCACAGGTAGAATTTTAAATCAAAATCTTTAATCATGAAGGAGATATTAAAGTTGGTAAAGTGTCGCCTAAGAACAGTCTCCAAGTTGAAGGTTGGTTGGCGAACAATACATTAATTTAAACTACGACCTGAGGAAACCATTAAAAGCTTCTTTCATCGTCATAGTTTTAAGTTGATGATTAAATGCAAACGCGAACCTTTTTTCCTACTTACATAGAAGACAAATTTGGATGCAATGATTAATGTTTCCATGTTAATTTTCATGACCATGATTAATAGAAAAAATACCACGTGACATAAATGATTGATTACTGCAATTGAATAATTTATTTGTACTGTAATTGAATAATTTATTTGCGGCAACGATCATGCCATATATTGTTTCATTTGTGTTTCAAAACAAACGGTTCAAAGGTGTCCTTTTGATGCTTTGCTAAAATAGCTTTCTTGTAATAATGTTACATGATACTTGTTGGTCTGTTCATATGATGACAAAGAATAAATGGACAATGTGGTCAGACTAACAAAAAACAACTCGAAAAGAAGTACAGAAACCTGGGCACAGCATATGGCATGATACAATATGTGCTTATATTAAATGAGACATGATATCGATAAATCATGTAACAATCGAACTAGTTTTAAGAGTATCGTTATGTACCGAACAATAAAGAAATGTTTCGCTTGCTTTTTTTTTAAGTCAAAAGATCGAACGTCACTTGAAATCGGTGTTTAAAGAGCTATAAACACCACTTATCATATATTCTAGGGTACGCTCCGGACAAGATGACGCTTTAGGATTTGCCTGAAAGTAACGTTAGGAACACATAATTTTAGCGGGATCAATCATGTAATGAAATAAAATGTATCAAATACGGTTGATTTACTTTAGATCCTCTAAATTATTGAGTTTTCAGAAACAAAGAGACAAGTTTCTCAAGAAAAAATAGCTGACAAGTTTTCTTAGTTTTTTAACAGTCCAAGATGAGAGTTGTTACGTCCTAGGGTGTCCTTTTTCGTTTAATTAAATTGTGTGATCCTTGTGTTGTTCTCTTTTCTCAGCAATCTTGCCTGGTTATTGAACCCGGTAAAATATGTGTTTTTTTCTGTGCGTAAATCACGATTTATTAATTTAACATAAATCTTAATTTAAGATTGCATAATTTATACATGTTTCATAAGAAAGTGCGAGTAATTTTGGTTTAATATGAACATGTCAATCGTGATTTAAATTATGCAAATTATACCACACAATTCTCTTTATCATCATCCGACTGGCGTCTCGCCTGCGTAGGTAATGTGGTTGCAAAAAGATGTATATAAGGGTCCAATTCTGCTATGTTTGATAGTTTGTGTCCAGCCGCTAAACAGAACAAAGGATGAAGAACTTAGCGTTGATCGTCGCCATATGCGTTTTCGGCATGCTTGCCGGGGCTAACGGTAAGAAATTTAGTACTGAGAAGATTTATATGTACATACAGATCTTTGTGTATGTTAGGATCCACCTTGTGTTTTGATGTCGGATTGGAACAAATCGATCCACAGACAATATGTGCAAGTGGTAGTTCTTGGTTGTGTTCTATTTGTTTTGCAAGGTTGTTTCGTGTTTTCAATGTCTATAGTTTCGGAATATTATCGACATTTGACCTCGTAGCCTGTTTAATCGACCGACTAATGCCTATAAGGGTACCCGGTTACTTTCTTAAAATGTCTTTAAAGTATTGGTGTATGGTTGTTTATACATACTTTACTTTTTAGAAAATTGATGCGCAGCTCTAGTTTGCTTTCGGTTATTTGTTAATACAATATAAATGTATTCTCTTTGTTTTGCTGTTCGGCCTGAATTGTTATGCGATTATGTTAACGATGATTTTTCCACATATTTGATGTGTGAATTACCTTTGGCCAAGTGTTAGGATTCTTGCTAGTTGAAACCAGTTTATACTCCGATTTCTTGCTAGTTCAAACTCCGATTGCCTTGCCTTAATTTAATTTCCCTTGAGGGTTACCCCAGGTTTATAAATTATGATTTTAGTTATTGGGGGTTTCTTTGCTTCTTCGAGCTCTTGAGTAATATATGTAATCGTCTCGGTATAGGTTGCGTATCTTTTGGACGTTTGGTTACTTGCCATAACTTAAGGGTATCTTGTAGTGATGAAAATGTTTCTCTCCATCTCATGCAACTAGAATCTTTTATTGTTATGTTGGTAAATATTACGATATCAAGTGCGTCCACGCAGTGCATTTGAAGGAAAGAGTTTATACGGTTTAAAGAATGAAAGGATATTCATGTAATTAAAAAAATATACATGTGTATTAAAATGGTTGTGTAGATTTAGAAATTGTTTAAGCAATCCCTGATGTTGCCACGCAAAGCTATATGGACTTCATTAAGCTACAGGTAATTTAAGGACCGTGGTATTTGTTTGACCATGTCATTACCATATTGACTGGCCAATTGACTGATGTCAAATGTTTTAGTCGTTTAATAGAAAAATATAAGCACAATACATAAGAAGCATGTAATGTGAATAGCAAGAATGCTGTAAATGTTATTGTAGGAAAAAGTTGTTTTCAATCCAGCTACTTCGTTTTCTTATTAAATATTCGAACAATATGATGGTTATTAAATATATTAAAAAGGAATTGAGGTTAAACCACGGTAATTCAACTTGTATACATATAACGGTGATAAGTGTAAGATTTCGACTCCCTTAATCTCCAAAGAAATTGCATGAACCACTACAAGGCTGAGGCCCTAGTTTTGTCTTTTTTTGTTTTCTTTGTATGTTCTTTTACATTGTGCGGTATCGGGTTGTCAATTTATCAATGCCATAAGGACACAGAGTTGGTAATTGCCGTTCTATGTTGCGCAGGTGGAGTTTAAGGTTGTTTTCAATAAAAAAAGAAAGATACCGGATATATATTTAACAGTAGTTTTACTTTATTAATAAAATAACTCATGGCCATGAATAAAGAAGTGTGACAGCTCTAAATAAAGGCAATGATACATTTACCTTAAATACAATATCGTATAATGCAGACTTTGATTTATTTTCTAGCTTTTGGCCAAAAATGGCAGCAAAATTGCCGCTGTGCAAAATGGTGCAACAAATACGAAATCACGGTCGGCCCGTGTGGAAAAACTGGCGGCGTTCGATGCTGTAGCCGCGGATTTGGCGGTCTTGGAGGAGGCTACGGCGGCAGCGGATGGGGTGTTGGTCTGGGCGGAGGTCTCGGCGGTGGTTCCGGCCTTGGTGGTGGTTTTGGCGGCGGATGGGGCTGGGGTAAAGGAGGCTGGGGAAACGGCAGATGGGGCAATGGCGGTTGGGGAAATGGTGGTTGGGGCAATGGTGGTTGGGGCCATGGCGTTTGGGGCAATAACGGATGGGGCAATGGTGGATGGGGAAATGGCGGATGGGGTGGTTGGAGCAATCGTCGATGGGGTCATGGAAAGAAGTTTGGAGGTTACGGAAGCGGTGTAGGCGGTGGATTAGGCCTTGGCGAAGGTTGGGGTCTCAGCGGTGGATACGGTGGAAGCGGTGATTTTGATGGATATGGCTCAGACGGTCTGGATGATGGATACCTAGGCGGTGCATACGGTGGAAGCGGTGCATACGGTCTAGCCGGTGGAGTCGGCGGTTTGGGCGGTGGTTCCGGTTGGGGACATGGAGGATGGGGCGGCAAGAAGGTTGGACCCTGGGGAGGCAGTTTGGGCGGCTATGGAGGCAGTTGGGGTGTTGGCGGCGGCTACGGCGCGGGAGTCGGTTTAGGAGTTGGTGGCGGTTTTGGAGGACTTGGCGCCGGTTACGGGTTCGGCGGTGCATACGGTGGTGGCCGCGGCGGATACGGCTACGGCAAGAAGTATTAAACGGTATGTTTTATATTTTATTTTATTTATTTTATCTCCATTGCGTCGAAAGACTCTGGCTTATTTTAACGCTACAAAGTACGTTTCCTGGGTAGAACCGGTACTTTGTGTCTTTTGGTGAGATCTTAAGAGTGATCCCACATCTAGGCTGACACCGTACCCATTTACCACGGTGACTGTTGATTAGTTGATTGTAAAGCCATGGTAACTCTTAGTGACTTAGGCATTGGTAAGCTGTTATGAAAACTTTAAGTCTAACTCGTCAATAAATGGAATTCTAGTTGTGCAGTGGATTTTCATTCGTCTTGTCTTTCTCTTGTGTCACAATAGATTCATGTTATGAGTGGAAAGTGATTTGTATACATGTTATTAAGTATAGCTCGTCCATGTATTGCATTCTAGTTTTGCAGGGTTATTTGTATCGTTTTTCCCATATGCCAGTACTGATTTATTCTGTACATCATCAGTTGTCTAAAGCACGCATTTTACTTTGCAGGATATCTCCTATTTGACCTCGGAATTTCCTGGACACCAAATTATGATGCTCGATAAATTGTATTTGTTTCACACGTGTTAGCGATCTTCGAAGAATATAATCACATTTTGCAATTTACTTGCCTTGTTTTTGTTTTGGTTTTTAAGTACGGCGGTAGTTTGCAAAACACGACAATTACATATAAACTGTTTCAAATATAAATGCACATATTTGAAATAATATGATTCAAGTCATATTTCTATATAGTTATAACTGCCAAAATCAGATCCAAGTGCAATATTGGTTATACGTACTTATTAATGCCACGTGTATACATTGCATTATACTGTTTAGTCATACTTATATTATTCGCATCGTAAAATATAATTTACATTTTATGTCAATCAAATATCTCATAAAATGTCCGAAAAGTTATATTGATGATTCGTGTAAAATCAAATCTTTTTCATTGAGCTGTGTATTCAATATTGAATTAAGAAACGCTTTAAACTTTTACATCATTAAAAACAGCCACGAATATCCTGACAAGTTCTGTGCACAAAATGTATCCATGTGCGTTTCTAAATTTATAACAATACGGATTAAAACATAATCATTATCTCCGTGCGATTATTACATTTAGAAGGTCATAAATGGTTTAACGGCACGTGTTTGGAGTATGACAAACATCAAACAATTCAACGGAAAAAGCATTTTGTTTACCTAAATTGCCGTAATGTTAAGTCCAATTTATCATAAACGCACACTTAATCAATATAACATTTAAAATTTCTGAAAGTACAGTATGTCCAAATAAATTTATAACTCCAATAACCATAATTTACCGATACATACAATGTATGAAATTCTTACAAACATATAATCAAATATAATAATTTATCCCATCATCAGACGTGCATTGTTGAAATAAATCACTGTGGAATAAACTGTCCTCTAGATCTATTTGGGCAGTGCTGAAATAAAGCTGTCACGCGCGGCGGAGAATGGTCATATTACTCGGAATCAACTATAAAGTAATCATTTTTAGTAAAATCGAATCAGATTCAACAAAACAAACAATTTGATACCAAGATGTAATATATTTTTAACAAATAATACAACTCAAAAAGCCAAAAAAACACATTATTTACAAATATTAAGAGCGCGTACTCGTGACGTCATTATTTACACGTCATACGACACAATGCATGTTCTTTCACGCTAAAGCTGCAGTTGTTTAGTGTTTTTTTTCCCATTATTTCTTAAAAATCGGGGACGTAGAGGTATGATAAACAGAAAAACAGGTTAGTTACTGATCTTTTTGTAATGTGTTAGGCTCGGCACGATTAAAATAATGAAACAATGTTTGCTTAAAATAACTTTGGGATTTTCCGTGTACTGTAGTTCGATTTTCCTATGCTATTTTTAAAGAAATAATTTACGACTAAGAAAATTGATGGGATAAATCGAATACTAGGTCGGTGCCGAATAAAGCAAAGTTTATTTTGCTCGGCACGAAAATCTGAACCACTCGCCAAGGCTCGTGGTTCATATTTTCTAAGCCTCGCAAAATAAACTTTGCTTTATTCGGCACCGACCCAGTATTCTCTATTTACCTCATAATTCACATTAAGACATAGAGAATACTATGTTAGTGTGATTGTGTACTTAAGTTTATCCCACGCGTGAAGAAAGGTTTACATGGCGAGGCTTGCCGAGTCTTGTAAGCCTTTCTGAAACGAGTGGGATAAATTTAAGTATACAATCATACTAACATAGTATTCTATTTAGCCTACAATATATTTTTATTTAATTTATTCCTGATGCAATTAAAATAGAAGTCTTAAATTGATAAAATAAAAGCAAAAAAAAAAACATATTCAATTTACTGAATCTAACATTGCGTAGTAATATTAATTGTGATCTTTCCCGTTCACGGAACTCGAAACAGTCCTTAAGAATTCCACGCAAAAGAAGAGAAACGAGACAAAATATTGCTATACTCCTCGATTAAATTTTAATCAGCGTTCTAAATGTAACACACTCAAGTAGAACACAGACGGTTGTGTTCAAACTACAATTCTTGTTTAACCACTGTAAAATACCAAAAACAAACATGGCTGCCATTTTGAAATTTACAAAATGTGTAGACACCTGCGTGAAGCATTTATCCCCGCCGATATTGTTAATTTTAGTCTATAAACAACTCTTCTTATTACACACTTTTAACTTACTTACATACAAAGTAAAATGATCTACTGGTTATTGTTCTACTCACCGAAGTTTTGTAAAAACCATGTTTATTTTCGTAAAGTTTAATTTGCTTCCATGACGAGTTAAAATTCTGAACACATTTCTTCATCGCAATCCATCTTTTCCATTTTAAATCACTGGATGTAAGCAGGCAATTCTTTGTGGATAGACATTCTTTGATCGACTGACAAAGGAACGACTTATTCATCAAAGAAATTACCCTTTTAATTCAAAATCGATTTTCTTCAAAAAGTTAAAGAACAATTCACTGACACTTTTCTTAAATTTAATCCATCAATTGTTCAACAAAACATCGCGTTATTCGAATACATTCGACATTTTAACGAAATCGAAAATGGAGTCTCACCAGTTTCATTCCAGTTTTATATCCCAACACTGTTATTCGCATTCATAATATGATAATAATCCATCGTAAACACACACAATAATCGTTCGATGCTTAAACAATATTTAATGGTTAAAAAACACACTCCAAGTCCGAATTTATGTTGTCCTTAAGGTAGTGCACCTCTAATGGGCACATATCCAAATATAATCTAATTAATTATTTTCTTAATCAGCATCATTTCACTGAACTACATGCAAATTTGTAGGTAGGCTTTCCATGCTTTTTAAAAAAATATACCGATTTTTTCAAAACCACCCCCACGCTCGGCTTTTGTCCAGTTTATTTTCACCCCTGGGGTATATAAAAGTTCCATAATTCATTCAAATTTCCAAATATGGGCATGCAGTTGGTGTGTACAGATGCTGTAAAGGTGTTTAAAGTTTAAACAAGATGAAATAAGTATTCTTTTACAGACATTTATTTTTTACAAATTTTTATCTATGGAAGAGCACCATGAAATGTAAGTGATTTCAGCCAAGTAAAAATTGGGTCGGTTAAAAACAAAGTGTCATAAAATTCAAAATAGTATCATTTAAGTCATATTTTAAACTTAGTTTTTATAGAAACACTATATACAGCAAAAATACCAAGAACTAGACAGATTTACCGTTTACTTTTTGAAATAAAAATAAAAATGCAACATGCATGGTTCGTATTTTCAACAGTAAATCACCCAATTTCGCCATAACGTTGTTTTAATTTTAATAATTGAAAAATGTGCATAAAAATTGCAACATATTTAACAATAAATATAGCTTATATGCCATATTAAATCAAATTACGTTAGAAAATAAATAAAACGCGTCGCAAAAAAGTATACGTCGTCGGCAGGATTCGAACCTGCGCGGGAATATCCCAAAAGATTTCTAGTCTATCGCCTTAACCACTAGGCTACGGCACCTAATAGTAGGCTCTTCAACCTTTGAAGAAATCGCGGGAAATCATTAGAGGTGCACTACCTTAAATCCAAAGCGTCTAGCTAGTTTCGTCATTTAAATTACGTCACACGAGATACGTCATAAATTGCGTAATCAATTGAAATAAAATAAAAGTACGGAAAGCTGGTTCTTCATAAATTTTAGTGAAGAACCAAAATAGTATTATAGTATGACTCAAAACCTGGTTCCATCTATAATTAAGTATAAAAGTTAGATATATATTAAAGACGTTAATACACGGCTGAGCCGGGCCGGACAGTGATAATCGGCCCCAGGTCGCAAACCAGGGTTATGCTCCCTGCGGGCCGATTATCACTGCTCGGCCCATCTCAGCCGTGTATAATCCTCTAAATAATCCATCGTTAACACACACACTCGTTAACTCGTTAAACGACTTCGTACCCAATGACCTGAATGACGCAATCAGGGGTGAAAGGCCAAAGAAAGTAGTCCCTATGTACATGTTCTAAAATAACCGTGGAGAAAACCTCATCTAAAAATAACCGTGGAGAAAACCTTATCTTTTCTTTATGAGTCGTATTTGTTCTATAAAATCATTTAGCTGTATGATAAAATAGAAAATACAGCAACTTCCGTATGTCGCAGTATGATAATGTAGTAAGTGTGCTAACAAGACTTTCGAAGTTCACAAACCGGCATGGACAGCAGCAGAAGCAATATGTTGTCTCCATCAATTATAATATAGTGTTTCAAATCATTGGTACATTTTATATTGTATATGTACATGTTTGCAATTTCAAAATAATTTTTTTTATATACTGTTGTAACACTTTGTATCAATAATTAAATAAATACGTTTATTACTTACAATCTTACAATGCATTTAAAATATAAGCATGCAAATTCTAAGGTTCGAATGGTGCAGCGGTAGCGATATGTATTCTAGATGACCAAGGGTCGAATCACTGGAAATTCCTTTTTTTTTTTTTTTTTGGCTTGCAAATGTCAAATATAGAACTTTTCACAAATGTGTAAAATTTGTAAATTAATACATTGTGTACGTTTGTTTTACAAACATATTATATGAAGTCGATTCAACATGACCATGATTAATGCTTGGTTCATCGCTTTGGATAGGTAAATACACAAAACGTGCATATCAAATAATTATGTCGGCAACATTTATCACAAACACGGACGTGTCACTACACATACACTAAGTAGCATTAATTGTGTTGTAGTGCGTACAAATATTAAATAAAGATAGCGAAAAAGGCAAACGCGTGCTTTCTGTTTTAATCAAACGGCCATACTGCTATGATGATGTATTTCTGTGCGAATCGCACTTCACTACTTAGTTTTCACAACACCAATACAGTATACAACACTACAGCGTTGTAATGCGAATTTAACACCAAAGTAGGACATACATTGGTATTTAAATACTCGGTTGTATAATATTAACAAGAGCAACATAATGTCCCTTTACTGTGCACGATAAAATGAATTACATATACACGTAAGAGTAAAATCATGAAGCTCCAAAATCATGATCATAATCAGAGTATGTACAGCATTTTATTAAATGCACGTGGTCTGCTTGTACAACACAAGGCAATAGATAGAGCAACACAGTAAATATAAATATTATTAAAAATTGGGTCAACACAAAGCATCGCGTTTAATCTGGTTGAAAGGCTCGAAGAACTCTAAAAACATGATACATATTGTACATATTTATCATAACGTTGTTCATAGCAATCCCGTGCAATATATAAAACTGAACAGAATCAGTCCAATTAACCATTTGATACTCTATATAGAAAAAAAGAAGTTTGGCATTTGCTTTCGAAATCACGATGAAAATAATACGAGTCTTGCCAGGCGCACGTCACTCTATTTAAATCAACAGATGTCTTAAATATTAATTAGTAATCAATGGTAACAGGAAAGTTCGAGAGCGAATAGGGTTCGATATTTATACTTGATTAGGAAACAGACTGTCGATCCGACCACAAGACCGATGGAATATTGGTTTTCTTTTCAGCCAATCCTTCTTACTTTGTTGTGGACTTGAATTTCAAACTTAGACAACTGATATTTAAGCATGTGAAATGTATGCATCTAATTTTTAATAATAATATTTAGTTAAAATTAAGCCCAATCAGATTGTTTGGGACTATGCTGTGCTAGCGAAATTAAACCTAATAGTATGCGTGTATTGCGAATTATTCGGTAATTTCACCCTACATTGTAATAGTTAACAATAGCATGTCTTTATTCTGACAATTAAAAACTAAGTGACAACCCAAATATGCTCAGTGGAAGAAGTACACTTTTGTCTGAATTTAGGAATTTGTGCAATTGTATTCAATGTCGAATCATTAGGAGAAGGGCCCCATTTTCTATTTAATTTCATTAAAATATGTGTATTTCGAAAAACAGTAAGACAATAATTTAATGAGTTATCTTGTTAAAATTATAACACCATTATATATTTTGTAAAATGTGGTTCAAGTGTATAATCTATTACATAAATAGGCAACGACATGTTTTATGTTAACCTTTTATTATTGTTTATCATTGTATTTCTGTTTCAATAATTACAAGATATATATTCGAACAAGATGTGAAAATGTATTGAATCAGTCAGGCGAATTCGTGTATTCAATTATTTAATAATGTATATGTAAATGATTTTCCATTAATCTAAATTTACACAATCGTTGTTTCGACAACATACAGAAGCCAGTCAGTGGTTTTGATTTGTAAAAATAAACGAAATATTTGTGATAACTAACATAAATATGTTTTACCAATGGCATACTGGTATACCGATAAATCAAGCTCTTATGAAAAAAAACACGTACTATTTCAACAATAACAAACACCCAAACATAGTTTTTCTCATATTTTTATAGATAAATCTCAAATAAGGCTAAACTTCACGAAAAAAACCCACTAATATCTCGGTGTAAAAATGATAACAATGCTATTTTAAATAAAAGACAGTCTGTTGCCCAATCAATATAAAGAAGTGAAACTCCAGCTGCTGGAGCAGTATTGAATTTTTATTAAAAACAATTAGTTGGTCCTTTATTTAAGGCAAGTGACCGATTGCCCAAACAGTACAAACAAGGTTTCTTAAAAAATAATAAAAACACAATACCGCTACCAGCCTCTGAAGGCTGAAAATATAACAACATCGAAGATATGTACGGGGATACACGCTACTGCATCCACGCAGCACACATCAAACTGTTGTGCAATGCAATATAAAGAAGTGAAACTCCAGCTGCTGGAGCAGTATTGAATTTTTATTAAAAACAATTAGTTGATCCTTTATTTAAGGCAAGTGACCGATTGCCCAAACAGTACAAACAAGGTTTCTTAAAAAATAATAAAAACACAATACCGCTACCAGCCTCTGAAGGCTGAAAATATAACAACATCGAAGATATGTACGGGGATACACGCTACTGCATCCACGCAGCACACATCAAACTGTTGTGCAATGCAATATAAAGAAGTGAAACAGTATAATTCGAACTCTATTCGCTCTCGAACTTCCCTGTTACTATTGATTACTATTTACTATTTAAGACACCTGTTGATAAAACATGAATCAACTGTTTGCGCATTTTTCAAATTTATGACAATACATGTCACTTTGATTTTCTATATGATTTCATAGATAAGTTTCCTAGCAGCCTCTCTGACCTAAGAATTAATGTAATTCAAGTAAAACACTGACTCCAGAGGTGGCCTAAATGTTTTTAATATTAACAATCATTGAATACGTGTTGGATGGCAACATAATGATCTAAAAGGCTGACGTTTTGTTTATTATGAACTTATTCCATTTCGTTGTCACACGGTATGGGAATGAGAATTAATTGACAAAAAGCAGTTCAAACATTTGAATATAACATTAGCTCTAATGAAGAATACTAAGGTTTGCTTTTGACAACGTTTTGGTTTTTAAGAAATACATTTGATATTGTTTATGAGCGTGAACACTTTTTGTACGAATATTGTGTAAGCTATTGGTAGCATAAAGGAATGTGTTTTTTTTAATACATAAGTAATTAATGACAAATGATCGAAAAATAATATTTGGGATTTAAGAAAGCATTAGTATGTTTGTTTTTATATATAATTCTGAAAATTCTATTTTGCATGATTTTTATTGGCAACATGGGGTTACGAACTTTCAAAAAATATTATTGGTTTTAACCCAAAACGGCTACTTTGATTAGACTTGATCAGATGCACAAATTGTCCAGAACATTTATAATTGTATTGTTAATTCTTGAAAATGTATCTCGTCTTTAAACTAGAAATACCACTTTTGATCAGAAAATTCATACATTATGATGTTTACATTGTTGTTGTTGTTAATTTTAATTTCATTAATCATATAGACTATTTTCCTTTTCATTCAGCCACACGTTATTCTCAGCCACTTACAAGTCATATTGGCCTTTTTTACTGAAAGAAATACACCTTGAGACATTAAATTAAACATTTTATTTCTTAACAACAAATAAAGGCAAATAAATTTAGGTATTATGTGCATCTTTAATAACAAAACCATTCTAAGCAGGCACTCTAGCAACCCTCATTTGTTCATATCTTCCTATTCTAAGCAGGCACTCTAGCAACCCTCATTTGTTCATATCTTCCATTCTAAGCAGGCACTCTAGCAACCCTCATTTGTTCATATCTTCTTATTAATATGTTATATGTCATCATTTATCGGAAAACTTGTCATGTTTGTAATAAATGCTAAATAAATCAATGAAGTGATATTGTTATTGACTAATAAAACCAACATATTGATTAAAAAGCAATTTTTTTTTAAATATTGGCATTATATATTTCATGCGTAATCGTTGCATATATTTTTTTTCTATGCATTAAAATGACATTTTTTACCCAAAAATGTATGTGAAGTTTCTTAAAAAAAGTGATTAAAGTTTTATCAGAAATGAGATATAATATCAAAAATAAGTGGATTATCGAATTATAGGAATTGATGAAACTATCGGATAGATGGATACAATGATTTTTTTTTTAAATATTGAAAGTAGTCATGTTGAGCATTGAGGTGTATTTTTAAGCAGTTATAGACAGTGTTCCTCCCAAAATCAAGGAGGTTTTACTTTTAAATCATTTGTGTATTGGTATACAACAATTTCGGGGTAGAATATTTGAGGTTAACATACGTATATTAACGAAAACTTGTCTGCTGAAAGTTTCGAGTGGTTACGATCGTCGGTTTCCGATACACAATATGTCACGGTTTCCGCAAAACACGATGGTTGCGCCAACAGATTTTGGTGTAACTGACTATTACTGGTTGATAAATGTATGATTTTGATTCTCATTTGATAAATTGATGATTTCAAGGCTGATAAACTTGAAATATGTAAGCTATTCTATCTTTTGGCATATGTCTGTCAATACATCTGTACGATTGGTAATTTCCGTACCCACTCTTAAAATTGTTGCAGACACTAGTGTTAATCAAAGTTCGTATGTTTTCCACAAATAATCTACCACTGTCTTGTTCAATACGAATAAATTAATAATTTACAAGTAATATTTCGCTGATTTTAGCCAGGAACACTGTTTATAATTGCGAAAAAAATGTAAGTGTTCATGTGTCGTATGAATAGATATCGTTGCGGGAAATTAAAATGGAAAAACAACGAGCATTTTGTATTTACAAACATCTATTTTACCAGACCACATCTGGCGTTGAAATTTCGGCAATTGCCATAAGGAATACTGATTTTTAATTGATTAAGTTTATTTTACAAAATATCGTACGAAATTTTTGTTGATTTTGAGTAGTAATGTTACTTTAAATGTTCTGAAAGACTAATGTCTAGACTTTCTTAATTGGATGGTTTTAGACTGTTTAATCCAATCTGAAAACGGATTTTAAACGTTAACTAGACCAATGTAAATCGAGATCATAAAGTACGACTTTTTGTTTACAGCCGATTTGTGACGCCACGAATCGCCTGTCATGTTGGTGCATGCTACTATTCGGGATTTGTAGGAACGGTGGATTTGCTCACGATCTTCTCAATAATCGATTATTCAGAAACAACGCGATCAAAATAAACACATCGCTGCATTACAATTTCAACGAATGTTTTTTAGTTTCATAAGAAATATGCCAAAATGTGTCATAAGTTTTAAGACAATCCATGATGAAGGTCGTTACGTCCTACTCTGTCCTAATCGTCGCACTGGATCGTCTAATTTAAGAAAATTACAATTAAACACGCTCATAAAAATCAAAAATATTGTATAATCATTATGTTGTTCTTTTTTTCTCAGAAATCTCGCAAGATAATTTAACCCGGCAAACTTAATATAAATCTTAATTATATATTGCATCATGTTTATATGTCTCTTAACAAAGTGCGTGTAATTGTGGTTTAAAATAAACATGTCGAACGTGATTTAAACTATGCAAATTTCACCACACAATTATCTTGATCATCATCCGACTTGCGTCTCGCCTGCGAAGGTGATGTGGTTGCAAAAAGGTGTATATAAGGGTTCAATTCTGCTATGTTTGACAGTTTGTGTCCAGCCGCTCAACAGAACACAGGATGAAGAACTTAGCATTGATCGTCGCCCTATGCGTCTTCGGCATGCTTGCCGGGGCTAACGGTAAGAAATTAAGTACTTGAGTAGATTTATATGTTTATACAGGTATTTTTGTATATAAGGATCCACGTTGTGTTTTTGCTGTCGGATTGGAACAAATCGATCCACAGACAGTATGTGCAAGTGGTAATTCTTGGTTGTGTTCTATTTGTTTTTCAATGTTGTTTCGTGTTTTCAATTTCTATAGTTTCGGAATATTATCGACATAGGACCTCGTAGCCTTTATAATCGACCTATTGATGCCTATAAGACCTCCTCTAAAGAAGCGGTAATTTTCTTAAAATTTATTTAGATCAGTTCAGATTTTAGTATTGGTGTATCGTTGTTTATACATAATTTACTTTTTAGGAAATCTATGCGCAGCTCTAGTTTGGTTTGCGCTTAATGTTAATACACTATAAATGTATCATGTCTGTTTTGCTGTTCGGTTTTAATTGTGATGCAATTATGTTAACGTTTATTTTTCACTAATTTGATGTGTGAATTAAATTGGTTCAAGTGTATTGTTTTGCCTTGATTCGTCCTTGTCGGTTACCCCAGGTTCATAAATTATTATTTAAGGTATTGGGTTTTATTTGTGTTTTCGAGCTCTTTAGTAATATATTTAATTGTCTCGGTATAGGATGCGTATGTTGTGGACGTTAAGTTACTTGCCATATCTAAAACAAGTCTCGTAGTATTGATAAGTTTTCTCTCCAGATCTTTTATATTTGTAAATAAAATGTTACATATCAAGCGCTTCCGTGCATTGAATTGTAAGGAAAGAGTATACACGAATAATGAACGTGCATTGAATTGTAAGGAAAGAATATACACGGATAATGAACGCGCATTGAATTGTAAGGAAAAAGTATACACGAATAATGAACGCAAGAGTAATCATGCCCTTTTAGTACTGATCAATATGGTTGTGATGTAGATTTAGATATTCGCTTATGTTGCCACGCAAAGCTTTATAGACTACATTTACCAACTTTAAGGACCGTGATTTTTGCTTGAAAATCACATTACCTGATTTCATGGCCAATTGACCGATGTCTATGTTTAGTCGTGTTATAGGAAATGAAAATAAAAGAACTACATATAAGAAACATGCTATGTTAATAGCAAGAATGCTGTAATATTCATTGTTGGCAAATGTTATTATCCGATCTGCTACTCCGATTTATGTAAAACATATAAGAAATATGATGGTTATTAAGTATTTTAAAAACGACTTGAGTTTTAACCACTGTCATTAAACTAATTTACATATAACAAAGGTACGGGTAAAACTCGACTCCCTTAATCTCCAAAGAAATTGCATGGGCCACTTCAAGGGTAGAGCCCTAGCTTTGTCATTTTTTGTTTTCATATATAATGTGCTTTTGCATAGTGCGGTGTCGTTTTAACAATAATTTGTAATTGCAGTTCTATGTCGTTGCCCAGGTGAAGTTTGAGGTTGTTTAAATAACAATTAAAAAGATAGCGGATCTATATTTAACAGTATAAAGACGTGTTTAAGCCCTAAATTTAGACAATGATATATTTACGATAAATACAATATCGTTCGAAGTATGTTTTTTTTTCTTATCTAGCTTTCAATTGGAAAGGGCAGCAAACTTGCCGCTGTGCAAAATGGTGCAACAAATACGAAATCACGGTCGGCCCGTGTGGAAAAACAGGCGGTGTTCGATGCTGTAGCCGCGGATTTGGCGGTCTCAGAGTAGGCTACGGCGGCAGCAGCGGCTTGGGGTTGACTCTGGGCGGAGGTCTTGGCAGTGGTTCCGGCCTTGGTAGTGATTTGGGCGGCGGATGGGGCTGGGGTAACGGGGGCTGGGAAAACGGTAGATGGGGCAATGGCGGATGGGGAAATAGCGGATGGGGAAATGGCGGATGGGGCAATGGCGGATGGGGCAATGGCGGATGGGGTGGTTGGGGTAATCGTGGATGGGGTCATGGCAAGAAGTTTGGAGGATACGGAGGCGGTGTTGGCGGCGGATTAGGCCTTGGCGGTGGTTGGGGTCTCAGCGGTGGATACGGTCTAAGCGGTGATTTTGATGGATACGGCTCAGACGGTCTGGATGATGGATACTTAGGCGGTGCTTACGGTGGAAGCGGTGCATACGGTCTAGCCGATAGAGTCGGTGGATACAGTGTTGGTGGTGGTTATGGTTTGGCTGGTGGATACGGCGGTTTGGGCGGCGGTTCCGGTTGGGGACACGGAGGATTGCGCGGCAAGAAGGTTGGACCCTGGGGAGGCAGTTTGGGCGGCTATGGAGGCAATTGGGGTGTTGGCGGTGGCTACAGCGCGGGAGCCGCTTTAGGAGTTGCTGGCGGTTTTGGAGAACTTGGTGCCGGTTACGGGTTCGGCGGTGCATTCGGTGGCGGCCGCGGCGGGTACGGCTACGGCAAGAAGTATTAAACGGTAGGTTATACATTTTAGTTAAGCATATTTATTTAAGCTCGATTGCGTCGAAAGCCTCTGGATTATTTCAACGCTCTATAGTACGTTTGATGGGTGGAACCGGTACTTTATGTCTTTTTGGGAGATCTTAACACCATGGGTGACACCATATCTAGTTACCACGGCGACCGTTGATTAGTTAATTTTAAAGCCATAGTGACTCATAGTGACTTAGACATTTAAAAGCATTAATGAAAACCTAAGTATAACTCGTCAATACATGGAGTGCTATTTGTGCAGGGGACATTCTTTAATTTTATTTTCTCTTGTGCAAGTATTGATTCATGTTATGAATGGAAAGTGATTTGTATACATCAAATAAAACCTTTAGTATAGCTCGTCTATGAATTGTAATTTACTTGTGCGGGGTTATTTATATCGTTATTCCCATATGCCAGTTTTGATTTATTCTATACGTTATCAGTTTTCTAAAAGACGCATTTTACTTTGCAGGATATCTCCCATGTGACCTAGGAACTTCCTGGACACCAATTATGACGCTCGACAAATTGTATATATTTCACATATGTTAGCGATATTCGAATGTAGTCACATTTTGCAAACTAATTACATTGTTGTTGTTTTTCTTAGTACGGCGGTAGTTTCAAAAATACGACATTTACGTTTTTAATCTTTCAAATATAAATGCACATATGTAAAATATAATGATTCAAGTCATATTTCCATCTAGTTATAACTGCCAAAAGCATTGTCCGATCGACAACGAGTAGGTCACGCGAGTTGTGTATCGTGTTATTTCTTAAAATTTGACCCAGAATTTGCAAGATATGTACATTTCCAGACAGGAAATTCATTTCTGTGTTAAATAAACCAAGTTCGTTTAAATCGCTGCACAATTGATGAAGTTATGGCAGTTCAAAGCGATGCACCCCGTTTTCGGGTGAATTTGAGTTAAATATTATATATATTTTATAGTGAAAATATTTTTTTTCAGAAAAGTAGATTTTTCGTTATAATTTGATTATTTATCATTCAAATATGATGTTTCCACTAATTAATATCATAGCCACACGGTAACCACCTGTGATTAAATACAGCAACGAATAGCCTGCCACGTTCTTTGTGCAAAATGTATCATAGTGCGCTTCCAAATTTATAACAATACGGATGAAAACAAAAACATTCTCTCCGTGCGATTATTACATAACGAAGGTCTTATATGGTTAAATGGCACGTGTTTGGAATATGACAAACATCAAACAATAGAACCGCAAAAAAACCGTTATTGACTTATAGTGCCTTCATGTTAATTCCAATATAGCATATACACACACTTAAGCAATATAACATTTCTATTTCCGAAAGTAACGTATGCCCAAATTCATGAATAGCTCGAATAACCATAATTTACCGATAAATACAATGCATGAAATTCTTACAAACATAAAACAAAATATAAAAAAATTCTCATAAGATACATTAAGACAATAAAAAATGCAGCAACTTCCGTATGCTTACAGCACTCGTGAAGTTCACAAACCGGCCTGATCAGCAGCGGTAACGATATGTATTTTTATTTTTCTTCTAGATAACCCGGAGTCGAATCACTGGAAATCCTTCTTTTTTCATTTGTTTGACTTCCAAAGGTCGTATTTAAAACTGTTCAAACATGTGTAATATTTATAGGTCAATACATTTTTTGACGTTTGTTATGCGAACATATTATCAAGTCGATTCAACATTACAATGAGTAATTCTTGGTTTACCGCTTTGGATTGGTAAATTCTCAAAACGTGCATGCCAAATACACATATCGGCCACTAACACGAAAGTGTCACTACACATACACTAAATAGCATTGTTATTCCAATTTAACACCAAAGACATACATAAAGTATTTAATTACTCAGTTGTTAAATAATAACAAGAGCATCATAATGCCACTTTACTGTGCACATGAAATAAAATTTCATGTACGCACACAATTATGAAGCTCCAAAAACATGGTCATGATCAGAATATTTTTCAGTATTTTATTAAATGCATGTGGTCTACTTTAAAGGGGCCTTTTCACAGATTTTGGCATATTTTGAAGTTTGTCATTTAAATGCTTTATATTGATAAATGTAAACATTGGATCTTAAAAGCTCCAGTAAAAAAATCAAGAATAAAATTAAAAAAAGGAAAAAAAATGCCGGTACCATGGCTCGAACCAGTGACCCCCGGAGTCCTGGAGTTAGTCTGAAGTAAAAACGCATTAGCCCTCTCGGCTATTCCGCCGAGTATACACAGTTGAAGTATTTCATACCTTATATAAGCAGTCTTCGTAGTTTCGTCAATTTAAACGACAACAACAGAACTCTCCAAATTATTCAATCGTTTCGCGTTTCAACGCTTTATAATTTTTAGGTTTTCAAATCGTAAAAAGATACATATAATGACTATATTGGACTATGGTAAATGTTCAGTAATACTGTTTCCTCACAAATATTATAATTTAAACGAAAATTTGCGAATCTGAAACAACTTTTTTCAATTTTGTCAATTTATCAAACCGTGAAAAGATCCCTTTAAATAAAAGGCAATACATACAGCAGGCGAGGAAACATAAATTAAATTAGAACATGTATCAACACAAAGAGCCGCGTTTACTCTTGTTGAAAGGCGCGAATAACTAGAGAAACATGATTTATATTGTGAACATGTATCATAACGTCGTTCAAAACAATCCCCCAATATATCAATATATAAAAATGCAAAGAAACAGTGCATTTAACCATAAGATACTTTACTTTACTTCGAATACAAAAAGAAGTTTCGCATTTGCTTTCTAAATCACGCAGAAATCTTGCCAGACGAACGTCGCTCTATTTAGACCAACACTAGTCTTAAATATTATTTCGAAATCAATAGTTACAGGAAAGTTCGAGAGAGAATATGGTTAAATATAAGACCTGATTGGGCGACAGAATGTCGATCCGACAATAAGACCGATTGGAAATAGTAAAGTCTGCAGCCATTCCTTCTTACTTGTCGTAGACCTCAGCTTGAAACATAAGCAATTTATATGTGAGCATGTGGAATGTGTGCATATAACGGTTTAATAATAATATTCAGTTAAAATAATGTCCTTTCATAGTTTAGAGACTATGCTGTGATGCGGAAATTAACACAAATTTACATTCTGCGTGTATGGCGAAATATTCGGACATTTCACCCCGTATTGCCAACAAGTGCCGCATGACTTTTTTTAGCATGACTTGTTTTATCAAAATTGATATTTTTTACATTTAATTATATAACAATATGTTGTTTTCTGACAATTCAAAAGATAATAACTTTTAAAATGTTTCTAAGTGAAAACCCAAGTATCCGTAGTGTAAGAAGTGTTATTTGCCTAAATTTTTCATTTGTGTACGTGTATTAAATATCGAAACATAAGAAAAACGGCACAGTTTTTACATTCAATTTCATTGAAATATTTTTTATTCGAATCGCAGTAAACAAAATGAGCTTATGTGCTATATTTTTAAACATACAATACTATTATATTATTTGTAAATTGTAGTTACATAATTAGGTAACTACATGATATATCGTATCCTTTTACTATTATGCATACTTGTTTTTTGCTTTTTCAATCATTACAATTTGTATTCGGACAAGTAGTAAAACTGTTTTTAATCAATCTGGCAAATGTATGTGTTCTATAATAAAATACTATATTAAGTAAATGTCTTTTCCATAAATCTGAATTTACGCAATCGTTTTTATTATTTAAGATAGGGAAGCCATTAAGCGGTTTTGATTTATAAATAATCGAAACATTTGAAATAACTAACATAAATATGTTTTACCAATGGTATAGTGGCATACATATACATCAAGCTTTTGTGAAATATAAAAAGCATGTTCGTTTTTAATAATAAAAAACACCGAAAAATTTGGTGTTCGCATATTTATAAGTACCTCTCAAATAAGGCGAAACTTCAGAAAAACCCAAATATTTCTCGATGAAAAAAGATACCAACGGTAGTTTACATAAAAAACGGTCGATTTTTTATTTGATTATAAATGGGTTAGCTTTTTTGTAACAGCAAAATAATTTAACAAAAATCCAAAATATTTTCTATTCTAGAAAATGCAAAATGCGATATGACTTACCGAACGTTACAATTATGAAAATTAGCCCCTTTGTATTTGATAGTGTCACAACTATATATTATAATTATCCATCTAATGGTTCCTCAATATTTGTTTGGATGGACTTACAGAGGGCCGGAGGCCATATAGCGATAATAATGAATCTACAGACCTATTCTCTCTCAATATTTTGTCTCAATCTAATTGCACGTTTCACATCAGATTATCGGCTTCTTAGTACTACGTCATCAACAGGGTTGGGGATGAGTGTTATAACAAATGACGCATGCTTTTAATTAATGATGATAAAGGAGAGGAGTATGATAAAGATTATGCTGCTGCTGATGATGATGATGATATTTGATGATGATAATGATGATGATGATGATGATGATGATGATGATGATGATGATGATGATGATGATGATGATGATGATGATGATGATGATGATGATGATGATGATGACGATGATAATGATGATGATTATAATGATGATGATATTTGATGATGATGATGATGATGTCGTATTTATTAATTGAATCTTGTTGACACATGGTCAGAATGTTTTGGTTGTCAAACTGTAGGCATTTTTTACAATGTTTAAAGTTAAACTTAGAATGGATTTTAATGGCCATCCTGATCCACTTGTTTATACTTTTTTAGTGGCTGTAGAATATATTTATATTGATATATTTTAACCAATAACAAAATTAAAAGTGGCACGCATGTATGTCTTTTTTCACAATGGTTTAAAAACGTTAGCGGCATATTATTTGAATAGGTCTCATGAAATAGATAAACTCATTCTAACGAAAATCTATAAATTTTCATATCTCGAATATTACTAGAGGGATGTCTAATACATTTTGAAATATGAAGGAATGGGAACTGTTTTAATATTTGCTATATTTTTATGTTAATTTATATTTAGAGTAAATTGTTACTTTCATTTCTAACCGGCAGTTGAGATGACTGTTCAGCATCTTACTGAGTATTACTGTGTCCATTCTTATCAGAGTTTGACATCATGTCATGGCGTTCATATTTCAATATCTTTCTCTTTTGTCTTGAAACATCTTTCTCGTGGGAAGCCAGCGTTTTATCCACATGTTTCGGCTGCGTCGCTTTCGCCATCTGATAGCAGATTAAATCGTAGGATTGATAGTTTCTTTACGTTGAATGGATATGGGAAACGTTATTCATATTATTCAACTTAATATGTGATTTTGCATATGTCTGGTACTTGTACATCTGGTGCAGATATAGAGAATAATAGGTTAGTGTTGATTACAGATCAGGTTTATCATGCGAGGCTTAGAAAACAAAAGGCACGAGCCTTGGCGTACCTATAATCAACACTTACCTATTATTCTATTTATCCCACTTTTTATTCAGTAAACTTTTTCTATTTAAACAAAATTAGTTTTCATAAATGTTTGTCGTACTTTGATAATGACTGTAGTGTAACCAAGATCAGTGTATTACTCAGCGTTCCAAAAATAACCGCTGATCAAATTATCATTTTTTAATCAGAATATCGTTCTATAACAAAGAGTCGAGCGTTGTTAATTACACTTTTAATCATATTGAATTGCAAATCTTAAAGTTGTATAATATCAATATGACATTAAGTTGTTATATACAAGGAACTACATTTGTTTACAACGTGACGAAATAACAAAGATTACTTGGATTTAAGCTAATTATATACATTAGCATGTTGAATGTGGAAAGTAGCACCAAAGAATTGTGAGGCAAAGTTGTTCGAACTAGAGAAAGACATTTGCTGGTGAAGTGACTGGGTGGGGCGGACATCAAGATCAGCTTGTTGAAGTTGTTCGACGGTAGACGGTGGTTGTCTAGGCTGCATTTCGGCCATAGTTTCGGTGCATGAAGGTTAACAAGAGAAAGCTGTTGGATTGTTACATTTACTGGACTGAGCAAGAACACTTTTTGCTGCTGTTCAACAGATATGTTGGAATAATTGGTTATGGACTGGAAATTTGTGTGCCCTGTTATGGCCATGGTTTCAGTGGGTGGAATGTTTGCATTTCGAAGTTTTTGGACCAGGAATTTGCGAACTGAGTGGTTCGTTATTCTCTTGTGCTTGGGAAAGCCGGCGTCTTTTGCCATGGCCTTCAGCATCTGACCTAGCTTGTTGACACCCAATTGTTGACGCAAGAACCACTGGGATGCTGTGTCAATTGTGCGTATTGCCATGTAGAAAGCGTGCTAACTTGAAGAAAAATCAGATGGACGCATATCCGAGTACAGCTTGTAAATTAACACAGGATATCTGGTCCAGACGATTGTTTTCTACGGTCAAAGGAGAGCAACTCGAATTGACTTCTTCAAAGGGGAGCAACAACAACAGAACCTATTTGCAACATAGTGTTAAATTTACCATTTACTAGCGGTTTTAATGACAATAAATGACAACAAACACGTTTTTCTCTTTACTTTTCTTTGTTTTGAGGTCATTAAGATTTACAAACATTTGAGATTGTTTTTATTATTGATGCACTTGGCAAATACAGGTGACGAGGTGCGTGGGAAAAAGTAGTCCCGGTTCGGCAGTTGATGACGTCATTTCGTGCCGTTGATTATAGCCTAGCCGTTGATTATAGAAAACATTTAATAAACACGGCTTTAATCAACCGAATTCGCTGTAAAAGTGAGATAAAATGTATTTTTGTTGAAACTGAATCTTTTCTTATTTTGCTCCGAACAATCACTTGCAAATGTCTAAGCGTTTGTAGAATTGTGTGAAGTTATGGGCGAATAAATTACATTACCACGAAACATTGATACGTTTTATTTGAGCGATTTTAAACTTCGTCATACTGTTGTTATTGTTTCCTACTGATTTCATCGCAGGCGATTAAAAGTTTACCCTCCTTCACCATATATTTTTGTCCATATTCAGTCTTTCCGTCTGTCTCTCTGTCAATCCGTTCGTCCACAAAAAAATTGCTTTTTTTGATAACTTAATGACTAAACAAAACATAAGAAACTATGAAACTTCGTATACACATTCAGTTATAGGTGGTTTGTATGATTGTTTGTCAATCACTGCCTCTGTTCGTCAATCTGTTCGTGTGCTAAACTGAAATAGTGTAATAACTCGAAAAGACCCTAACATATTATGAAACTTGGTATTCCCAATCAGCTATAGGTATTTGCAGGTCTGTATATCAATCGCTTTTTCTATTCATTCATTCGCCCGTCTGTTTGTTCAAAACTGACATAACTAGAAAATTACAAAACATGTGATAAGATCATGCAACTTCATAGAAATTGGATCAAACTTTGAAACTTATAAAGAGCCATGTATGAATTATGCCAGACATTTCGAGTTTCCTCAGAGGTTAAAGGTCAAGTCACTGCCACTAAAAAATAATACAAATAAATCTTGTATTTAATCAATTATGCAAGATATGATCATAAACATTTGGAATACTAATTTGGCAACATGTTGCATTTTGTTTGTCGGTCAATCCCTTCATCTGCTCACCCATCCGTCCGTCTGTCCTCCCGCAAAAATGAAATATCTTGAAACGGAAATACAAACAATATTATAAAACTTGTAACATGTTTATGACAGGAATATTCTTAATTCTTTATGTATGATCATGTCAAAGGTAATTTGACTGGTGCTAAAATAACATAACGCTGGATAATTCAATTGTCTAAATATACATAACATACAATCATGCAACTGTGTAAACACATGAGTAGAAATATGAAAAGGATACCTGTAGTAAATTGTCGAAACAAATCTCATTATTAATGTGGTTAATGAAAATTGAATTTAAAATTGAAACATTAAAACTGAAAAAAGTGCAATTTTGAAAGAAAACCCATATTTGTAATTGTAAAGGTTTTTGTACCCAACCGTTAGGGGACTCTATTATGTGTGGAATACTGTGGACGCCTGTCTAATACCTTCTGTTACAGGAAGCATGGCGTATTGAATGGACATGAACCGTGCAGGGCAAAGATATTTGACTGTTTATTTCATTTGGATTATATTGCATAATACATAAATATGACACAACTCTTATATTTATCGTAATATGTTAACATATTAATACGTATTTTGAACGGAGTCCTTTACAAATATAATTAAAATTGTAAAATAATTTTATTGTTATGCCACATTGTATTGAGATACTAAAATAATATGTATTGTAAAGATTTAAGCAAACTTATTAAGAACTTGTCGTTGAAACTTGTTTTGTTCCATTGTTAATATCAGTGTCGTTTATACGTCATATGTACATACATATTACATTTTCCCATACATTAAAATGTATTGTCACTCATATACGGTTATAGGTGACTATTCCTTATTACAAAGCATTCAAATAAAATGCATTCGAATACAATATTTAAAAACAAAAAAACAACAATAAAATCATACGAGTGAATACCCCGCCCCCCATTTTCCTCGGCCAGTTTTAATTTGACGTATTTTGTGGCAGTTATTACAAAAGTATCCATATTCTGGTAATATTTCAAATTTTACTTGTATTGCCTAACCTTGGAATCTGTTGAATACTCAGGAGCATCTTGGAATTAATGTATATGAGTCACTTAAGTTTTAAGCTTCATATATTCTTAATGCTCACACTCAGTAATAAGCAATTAAGAGCATACCCTTTGGTAGAATAACATTACTATAATTATATAGTCACGCAAAAACTACATAATGTTTTTTCGTATTTGCTTCATGTTTAACAACAATTACAAAACAGGTTGCATTTGCTCAATGTTTAAAAAAATCTAAAATGACGTTGATAATAATTGTTAAATAAAAATAGAATAAATAAAACGTTTATGTGTATGTGCAACTGTTTAACACATGCCATATTGAAAGTCATCTTCAAAGGTAATATCATCGTACATCTTTAAATTTATTCAGTGTACAGACATTCACATCTAATTTTTAACTTTACTTATGATTTGTCACATTTAACAGTTAATTTGACATAAGAAAGTGTAATTTTACTAATTTCACTATATTAACGAACAATGTATACATTAATTCATAGTAATATATAACAGAGTATTTGAAACTAAGTGCTTTTTAAAAAGAGAAGTGACATTTGTATATTCAGCGCATTGAAATCTACGTAAAGAAGTTAAAAATTATTAAAGATCTCCGTTTGCAGATAAAAGCCATATGTTTGACAACTTCGAATCCACGCTCGACTTATCTATATTTGATAGTCTGCACCAAAGATAATCAACATATTGCTTGTTAAGTAAAAACATTATCCTTATTCATATCACATCGTCAACCGAAGCACTTGATGTTTATTTTCCAGTTCAAAGACAGAAACGCATTGCTCGGTTTTCTACTCATTCAATACAAGCAAACTTTCATGTGCCTTCCCAATATGCTATTACAAGTCATACAATACTATCATACTGATTCTAATTTACATGTAATGCATGTCTCCTAGCATTTTTAATTTAGCAATTAATACCCCCAAACTTTGCTTGCTGCCTGTGATACAACTTGTGTCATTATTTTGATGTGTAAATGTTCACTCAGAACAAAGCCTAGTTATACGTATCTGTCAACAATTTTAAGTGGCATCTTACCAGACGTAAATTTGGAGTAAGCTTTACGAGTAGAATGATTCTGTTTTGAACGATAATGTTTAGTTTATGCGTATGAAATGCTTAAGTATCAGCAAAGAGCAAAATAGAAATAAATCTTCGTTTTTGCATCTCCACTGGGGGCTGACGAGGTCAAAGCGTAGTCCGTTTCTCTACGACGTCGGGTATATGTTTTACTAAGAAAACATTGTGTAAATACACTACCACTACTTAATCAGGCGAGTTTCATATTTTCTGGTATTTATGGATTAGAGAACGGGACATCCAGTAATGGAATGTACTACTTTCAATAACAAACTAATAACAAATGCGCGTAGTTGCAACTTTTACACATATTTTGAGCTAAATCGAAATATTTTGATTTGAAGCAATGCATAAGTTGGTTATTCTGTTAGAATAGCCAATTACAGTAACTGAAATAAAAATAAAACTGCATATTACTTTGATTGAGTGTACATTACACATTTAAAAGTACAAAGCAGGTTACGAACATATATTTTAAGTATTCAAATGCTTTGTTTCGAAGGAAATTACAAGTCGCTTTATGTATAGGTTTCGCACAGAGTATGTATTGGTTGTTCAACGAAGTACAAATATAATGTATAGATTACTCAACGAAGTTTCTGTATCTATTCAGGACATAGCACAAGCAGTTTGCAGTTACTGCAGACTGTCATTTCCCAGTGCTATCGCGTTATCGTACTGTCGTCATCGTATTTTGACATTGTCGCCATCGTACTATCGCACTATCGCCATCGTATTGTCGCACTGTCGTCATCGTATTATCGCATTATCGCCTTCGTCCTATCGCGTTATCGTACTGTCGTCATCGTATTATCGCATTGTCGCCATCGTACTACCGCGTTATCGTAATATCGTCATCGTATTATCACACTTCACATTCAAATTATTATCTGCAATATAATTGAACTGACTAAAACAGTCGTTAGAAATTGTAACAGGGGAGAAGGTGTTAATCATAAATGTAAACGACCCTTCAATGAAAGGAGTATGGAAACATTGTAACAAAACAAGACACTTTAAACACAAAGATTCAACACCGCTGTAAAAGTCGTATCCTGCAAATCGTGTGAAGGTGGAGCCTATTTGGTAAAGACCGGCAAATAACCTCTTCTGGAATCTTAAATTTTACAAGGATGATGCTTCAGCAATTGCACGCATGCAATATGATTTGCTTTACAGTCGATTCTCATAATCTTGAAGGTGTAAGGACATAAAAAATAGTTACAAATATCCGGAGTTGGAAATAAACATTCGAGGAAAACCGCAGACGTATATAGAACAAGGAAAACCGAAAGTAACCGCAATTTAACACGATATAAATTTACCGGCCGTAATGTACGCAGTAAACAATAACCTGTGACAGATAACCATTTCCACACCTTTACAACAATACATTGATTAGGCAATTGCGGATTTGTGTTATTTGGGTCCTACAATCCACACCAAACAGCCGTTACAGGTAAAATCATGTATAAGAACATGAAATTCTACTCAAAATGAGTTGGCGATTACCGATTTTCAAGAATATCGCTTTGATATTTACAATGTAAAAATAAAATCTGTATAAGATAAAGATGGGTCCTCGATAAAGAAGGATCGAAGATGGGACATGGGATTTTCTTTGACATAATCAGAGTTTCGAGATAAGCGAGTGGGAGATTACAAGAAACGACTGTTATTTGATAAAGAGTAATGTGTGATAAAAACCTATCGTCGGTCTCTATCCAAAAGAACGTATAAGAGATTTCACAAGCTGAAGATACGTAATTTTTATTGAGACCGACGACATTCGGCTCTCGATTGTAGTTTGAAGGGTCAAGACGCTCGTTTATACTTAGACAGCTCACAAAGTCTGCCAAGTTCAACTGTCGTCTTATAGATGGAATTTCCATTTCGATCGTTTGCTTTGGCCTAGTCGTGAATTTAATTATATAAAAATAATGTGCATTACCATGTCGACTGTGCTGTTCGTATCATGTTGTGCCGTTTTTAATACCTCCTCCTCAATGAAATATCCAGCCACTACATTACTCTGTATTCCAAAAAAACCAACACCTTTTTGTCGAGAATATTTATCTTTAGCAGATTTACTCAATCATGCCTGTAACAGTTTTATGAAATTGCAGCTTGAAATATAGATATGTTCTTTTAGACATCATTACCGCTTGAAAATAGTGTGATAAATAGACACATTGCTGATGATGACGAATGTCTTCGTTTGTCGCAAGTTTTTCAAAGTACGTCTGCAAGGTCATAAGAGTTCAATACCATGCTAATATATAAAGTTCCACCCCCTTCACACGCATATGGAAATCAGAACATACACTGCAAAGTACAAAAAATACAGATCAAATAGAAGATGGTGCATTGTAACGTCGTTTTAGCAAAATACCCCAACAAAGTATTCAATTTTCGACTTTCTCTTCTGACACGAACGTATTATTTCCAACACAACCTTTATGACTTTCGCCTTTTAGAGATAACCAATACGTCCTCTGGAAGAAACACATACACGCTAAAACGTTGTCGTAGCGAGGCATATACCTATACTGTCAGACACATGATCATGCCTAATAATACAATTCAGCCTTTTTTTCTGATAACTGGGTCACCCTACACATATAAACATGGTTGTTAAAACACGCCGGTTGCTTAACGATACATTGACAAATATGGAAATTGTAAAATTGTGTCAATTAAACACAGTTGTTAACATTAATTGCATTTGTTAAATTGAAATTAACGGTTTGATAAATCAGCTGTATATTTCATGTTTAATCTCATAAACCAGACTCATGTTGGAACATAATTTGAAGAAACAGACCTATGAAATGTCATTGTGCTTAAATTTAGAGTTTTGGTATTAGAAAAGCATTATCTTACCTGTTTAAAACCCAATATTCCCACCAATCTGTACTTCGATGGATACAATGTATCGTAGTAAAACATATACCCGACGTCGTAGCGAAACGGACTTCGCTTTGACCTTGTCAGCCCCCAGTGATTGTAGTAACAAAACAAATTGAAACAAGCGCTTTCTTTGCCTTCAACAATATATCAAGATATAATTTCATTAAACAAAAGAGACATTGGAATAAGAGCTCAGTACCTCACTTTTACTAATTGTTTCATCGTCCATGGATATATATATATATATATATATATATATATATATATATATATATATATATATATATGTGTGTGTGTATGAATCACGTGATTAATTTTAACAATATGATGAGATCACATCAGCGTCATATTCCTATCTTTTACAAAATCACTTTTAACAGAGGGAGTACCATGCTAGACAGATGATGACTGTGTTAAAGTGAGGTTATTTGTTATGTTTGTCCTTTTTTGTAAGAATGGTATGTTAAACCAGGCAAGCTAATTTATAATTGTATTTCTCTTTAATGGATTAGCTTATCCAGTTGTGCGATGTTTGTGATTTCCATGGTTTTTTGTTTGAATATCGTAGACGTCGGAACGCAATAAACCATTGTTTGAAAGAAACGCTTCCACAAAGCTGTAGTTTAGTTACGGAATTTTTGCGCAATTATGGTGTTCATGTGTCATTTTCTATTATAAAACACAGTCTTGATTCGAGATACATCTCTGTTGGAGGAAAATATTTATACCAAACGATCAAAGAATAAGAAGCTGTGGCTAAATTGCAAATGTTTTGATTTTTTTTTTATATATCTTTTGAAAATGTTCTTTATGTAAGAAAGATAAAGCTTAGTATACACAGAAAATTATAGCTTTCTCGCTAAAGGTGATCAATAACGACTGCTAACACAATTTAGTAAATATTGGCGGATGTTCTTTTACAAAGAATGAAAACAAAACTTATGAATAATGATCAATGAAGTTTTATCATTCGTAGATACATAGCCCAAAGTGCTAGACTTTTGGACATCATGAAATAAACTTGATATTGTCATAGCCTCGGTGGACTTAATACATTAGGTAAATAATTCAATTTAATATCATGGTCTTTTTTATTATTGTCAAGACAATATACAAATGTAGCTTTGAAATGTTTTAAAGGATGCACCATCCGTTAGCATACAATATAGGGTTATTAGGATTTTCTCAGATGAAGCGTACATATCGTCAATGTCATCCTTAATCATTTAATATTTTCAAATATTACTAAAAAACTTAAAATATAAAATGGTATCGAGACCTTCGTTAACAAATACTAACACTTCAACAATGGTTCTAACCGTTATTCTACATGCAAAATTACTTTACAAAAATGTCATGGCTCTTGGTTAAAAAGATCTTGTAATAATTTATTGTTTACTTTCTCTAAACGTTCGTGTGTGATGCATCTAGAGGCTCAGTTAGCTCACTATGGTTTATGTTCTGTTCATATAAAGCGCCCCCAAACATGATCCTATTAACTGTATTACTCATACATAAAACCGTTCAGTGAAATAAACGTCCTGTTTTCCATTAGACCTGATGCTTATATACCATATGTTTAATTAATTTCGAAGGACAAGTCTTTTAATGTTTACTTATAAAGGACATAAAGACTTTATTAATAACTTACTTGCTCAGTGAAAACAACGCCATGATCTTCCATAAAATAGATGCCTTTTCAGCATTTGTTGAACTGTTTTCAAATGATAGTTGGGTTAGTTTAAACATATTTATTTCTTTTGGCAAGAACAATATATCAAAATACACAATACAATAGATATCAGAAAAGGATTGAAACGAAAGAAATGATTATTATATTGTTTCTCTCCTTGGGATTATATTTACACATTATTGGCAGTGTATTGGGAACAATATAAGTTAGTTTATGCTAGACATAGAAAATATGAGTGATAAATATACGAAGGTTTTGAAAAAAGTGGAGAAAAAAAAGAAAAAAAATAGAAAAAAATATAATAAGAAAAACAATGAGCAAATAAGGACGAAGGATTGTTGATGGGATAGTGGGGTTAAAGGTATAATTATAAAGATGAAAAACCTTAATAAGTAAATTATGTTTAACCAGTAAGCCCCTTTTCAGTGAAAAAAACGTGAAAAAACCGTCTTGGTCTTCCATAAAAACAGATGTCATTTCGCGTCTAATGAAATTTTGTCGAAGGACGTTGAAATTAAAGGTATTACTGAAAAAAAATTAAAGCCCTTATTAATTTAATTTATTTCGTACTTATTAATTAATATAGTTATATGTGTATCTAATGGGTTTAACTATAAAGACGTTACGTACAATTATTAAAACTGTTTTCTTTTTATCATTAATCATTTAATGAATCATTTTCGAAGGATACGGAGTTTTAAAGTATAACTATAAATAAAAAGAAAATCTAAACCATTCCACATGTGCGGGTGACACAATATAGGAATAAGCTCAAGAAACATTATCAAGAGAGAAATTCTAGTTAAAATTGTTTAGTCGTTCTTCCTTTTCTTGGTCATCGCTGAGCTTCTACGCAGTCAAAGCCTTGAAATGGTCAATGCTAAAGCACTTGAGGAACTTAAACCCGTTTAAAGGCAATCATTTGCTAGTTTTATGGTTAAAAAATATGTGACTGAAAATTACTTGTCTTGCTTATAATAAGATTTACCCGGGTTGAATGTTAATTTCGATAAAACGAAAATACAATGAAAGTATTAAGGATTGAAAGAAAAAAGTAACAGAACCAAAGTTATAACTGCTTATTGGAATCTTAAATAACCAAATTTCAAATTCTTAGCCGCCATGGTCATGTAAATTACAATATGCTTTTTGAACTCGAATACAAAAGAAATGCAGAAAGACATTTATCGCATATTGATACAAAGTTACACTCAATTTATTTACGTAATTGTTTGATCTATCTGTATAATTGCTTAGTCCACTTACGTTTCTCATAAACGCCACTTCATAAATACAATGTTATTTGACTTTACGTGCGATGGGCACAGTAAACTCAAATTCAGCTCTTTATGTAAAGCCAAGAAATTTAATTTTCCTAGTTTGAGCGCAGAGAATTAGAGGAAAATTATTTTCCTTTGCATACGAAAGTCTCCTGAAGGGGTCGCTCAGTGTATTGTATTTGCGGGTAAATATGCTCGTGGAAAAGTCATTCGGCTTTGCGATACGAACCAGAGAACACGTTCTTAATATTTTATTGGATATAAAATATTGACAAGTTTCCTCATAAAAATGCTTATCTACATGAATATAGTCAGTTGTTGTTTTTTGTGTGTAAACTATTTTAGCGTTAGTTCATGTATGAGTTATGAAATCTATATCAACATGTGAATTGTTCACATTTGTTTATTGTCATACGTTATAAATGTGTCATCTGGTCGTACGCATAGATACCAAAATACAAGCTATATTTTCAATTTATATCGTTGTGTTTGTTGTTTATTTAGGAGACGTATAAGGTATAAGGAATGATGGAAGTCTGTACATTGTAAAAGTGGATGATTGAATTCAAGGGGTTTTAATGCATGTGCGTTAAGTGTCGTCCAAGTTTAGTCTGTGCAGTCCGCACAGGCAGATCAGGTACGATACTTTCCGCGTTTTAGCTATTTTTTGTTTCAACAAAGTCTTTTCTTGAAAAACATCTAGTTTAGGCGGAAAGTGTCGTCCCAGATTAGCTTGTGCGGACTGAACATGCTTATCTGGGACGAGACTTTACGTACATGCATAAACACCCCTTGCACACTGTGGAAAATTTTGCGCGCACATGCTCTCTTACATCAGCAATTTTTGGAAAGATTTTGTGCGTTTAACAAGAACAAAAACGTCATGTCTTCGCACAATAGTTTTCATGATCAACTTTTGTTTTTTGACCACTTCAAATTTATTATTGTTAAAGTATTTACTTTTATTCCTGATACAAAATCAGGTAGTATATAAAGTAAAGAGTATAGTTTTGACAATATTGTTAATTATATGCAATTGTATCATTTTAGGGTAAGATAGTATCGACATTTTGATTCTCGTACATATTAAGAAGTTAAAAGGGCAATTCATTGTAGTTCAAGTACATGTTTTGTACGTAATGTCTGCGTATTTTAACAGCTTTCGTTTGTCTATATTTTTGCAAAACACTCATTCGGTTCGTGAAGAAGTTTGACGAATAGGCAAGTTACAAGTTTATATTATTTTACATAACAATTAAATGTAAAAATATAATTTATGTGGGACTTCAGATAATGTATCATGGTTTACCATTTTTCTGCTTAGCTAGCTCAGATGTGTTTTGAACTAGGTTTCTTGAAATAATTTGAGCTTTGTTCTGAGCAAACTGGGCTTAACGCAAGTGCGTGCAGTGTCATCCCAGATTAGCCTGTGTAGTCCGCAATATCAATTTTGTGTAAGTACTATACTTTTGCCACAATTTGTTATGCGACTATTTTCCATTTATATTTGAAAGGTAGATTTCGTTGACATTTAAACAATAAAGCACGTTCTAATTATTGGAGTCATTCGTGTTTTTTTTAATTCCACGAGTATGAAAAGGAACACAACACAGAGAAGTTAAATGCAAAGATTGAATTAAATACATGCTAACGCAACAATAACACGTAATAAGGGTCATAAACTCAGTGAAAAAGCACTGTGGGGCATATCTGATCAGTCCGTCGTTTTCTTTCCTGAAAAAAAAAAACACGAGGAAAAATATGTCTCAGTTTGTATGAACAACAATTTACAAATAAGAAACTCCAGAAGGAGCCGTAGGAATAACATTATAAAATACCTTTGGAACTGAAGAAGATTTTCATATTTTCAATTTTATACTGAACAGTTAATCAATTGTGCAACATACTATTCACGATTTAAACAATACAATGATGGGAGATTTTAACGTAAATAGTCTGGCAAAACATCCGAAAACTTCGAATTATTAAGTATTTTTGCAATGAGAAGAACTAACCGCAAGTTCTCACATTGTATTCTGCATAATGTACCGTGACAAAGTTGCATAATTTATTATATATATATATATATATATATATATATATATATATATATATATATATATATATATATATATATATATATATATATATATAATATTTGTTTAAAATGCCATTAAAGCGGAAAGTGTCGTCCCTGATTAGCCTAAGTGGAGTGCACAGGCTTCTCGGGGACGACACTTAACGCACATGCATTAAAGCCCTATTTCACAGAGCACGGCCAATATAGACAGTAATTGGTTAAAACTGATAATTATTGACCAGACTTTTATGTGGAATGTCTGTGTTTCTTTACACGAACACGATCAGGTGACTGAACGATGATTAATGATGTATCTATATGAGGTACACTATCGAAATCAGGTTTAAGAAGCATACATTACAAATGCAATAAATGTATATACCTCCTTAACCTCCGAATCCACCGCCATATCCTCAGTATTTTTTGCCTCCGTATCCACCGCCATAAGAGCCGAATCCACCGCCGAAACCGGAACCGCCAAAACCTCCGTATCCTCCACCCCCGTAACCTCCGAGTCCACCGCCATATCCTCCATATTTCTTGCCTCCGTATCCACCGCCATAAGAGCCGAATCCACCGCCGAAACCGGAACCGCCAAAACCTCCGTATCCTCCACCACCGTAACCTCCGAGTCCACCGCCATATCCTCCGTAGTTCTTGCCTCCGTATCCACCGCCATAAGAGCCGAATCCACCGCCGAAACCGGAACCGCCAAAACCACCGTATCCTCCACCACCGTAACCTCCGAGTCCACCGCCATATCCTCCGTATTTCTTGCCTCCGTACCCACCGCCATAAGAGCCGAATCCACCGCCGAAACCGGAACCGCCAAAACCTCCGTAGGCTCCACCACCGTAACCTCCTAGTCCACCGCCATATCCTCCGTATTTCTTGCCACCGTATCCACCGCCATAAGAGCCGAATCCACCGCCGAAACCGGAACCGCCAAAACCTCCGTATCCTCCACCTCCGTAACCCCCGAGTCCGCCGCCATATCCTCCGTATTTCTTGCCTCCTAAGTCAGAAATAAAAGTAAGACAAATGGTATTTGTCGATTTATTTGTTGAAGTTGTGCTCCGATATAATTACTACTTTTCACAACCAAACAGACTGATATACATTCCTAGAGCAATCTAGTAGTGCAACGGTCAATTAGTGGAATACCGTTTTTGACAAAAATAACAAAAACGTTTTCTTTAAATTATTCTGTATGTTTCAATGAGTGTTAATGATAATGATAATTTACAAAAAAAAAGATAATGAGTAATTTCAACGCAGGATGTTTTACTGGCAAGGTGTCAAAGTGTATTTAATAGATCTTATTATCATTTAGTTCGGGTCAGTATTCTTTAATCGTATATGTAGCTTTTTCATAATTGGCGTAATTTTTACAATATCATAGAAGTTAAGGTTCATTCAACATTAATGTACATAAAAAGCGCCACAGTTTTAATTCAAATGTATTCCTTACTTTATCCCATTTCTAGTTCTTAATTTGGCCCACGTTTTTCATTTGAGCAGCGCTCTGTAAAAACGGGTTTAAATTCATGGGCGTACAATGTCGTCCCAAATAAGCATATGCAGTCCGCAATTAGGGACGATACTTTTCTCTTTTACTGGATTTTGCCAAATGCACAGGTTAATCTGGGACGACACTTTGCGCGCATGCATTAAACCCCTATTAAGCAGAGCACGTCGCATTTATATAAGGCAAATGCATGCTTGCGTTTATGATACAGCGTGATGACACAACATATGACTAAAGCTGGGGTCAACGCCTTGGAACGATACATGCAGACCGGTTAAATGGAGAATCGAACCCCACCGCGGGCCCATAATTAAGCACTCATTTACAAGTCAAAATCTCACTTACCACTCAAAGTGTTAAATAAAAAGCCAACCGAAAGTTCGTTAGCAAAATTACATTATTTGCGATGTCCAAAGTACAACAATTCTCGAATTCGTTGGAATAAAAATGAAAAAAAAAGTATAATATCACAAACAAACATAGATTAAAAAAATATATTTGATTGTCCATGACTGAAGAAGAATACAAAGTCCATCGTTTTTTGTATAAGAATAACCGAACGGTGTGAGTTTTCGCGGTTTATACTTTTTTTATTCATATCATGGCACTTAGTTAACAAACAAGGATAATAATATACCTAATTTTATTTTGTAACTGTTCTGGCACAAAACAACCTACAAGTACTAAAACACTTACCGTCCTTACTGGCCAGAACGCCGGCAATGCAGAGGCTGACGAGAACTGCGAAATTCGTCATCTTGGGGCTGCGGTTGGATCCACTGTGAAACACACACAAAATGTGGACCCTTATATACACATTAACGATCATTTGAACCGTTACATAAACGTGTCTGTTCAGGTGATTTATTGGCGTTTATACATCATATTGTAAGCATCTAAAAGCGCAAGATAGAACATTAAATAATAATAATGCAAACTTATACGGTAAACGGTGTTTGACAAAGTACTTGTTCATTACTTAATTATAATGAACAGAGTTAAATTCACATAAGTCATAACTCATGAAAATGTAGTATGATGAATAATTATGAGTTGAATGTGTGTATGTTACAAACCTTTCATTAAAAGTGTTAATTTCACATACGTTAAACTATTTGATGAAAATGTATTATGACGAATAATAGAGGTTTCTTTAGTCACCGACGTGTTTCTGTACTAATTCATTTTCACTTTTCTGTAAAATAATGCTGGACCACACAAACCTACGCATAATTCAAATGTTGAATTTATTATTCAGACGTTGGGAACTTATGTTTTATGTACTTTGCTAGTTTTGAAGTACATGTTATGTTAATATTTCTTGGTAAAGCGTGAGACAAGTGCCCCAATTAAACATCAATTTTGTTTTCCACATTTACAGTTCAAAGGTGGTCACACGAGATGAATTCAGTAAGGCTTTCAGGAAACAGCCTTACATCAACATTGATTTGCATTAACTGCTTGAAAACTTTGAACCAAGATTTATATATGTGTGTTCGTGATTGTGTTTATTTTTTTCATTATTTCTTTAAAATCGGAGACGTAGAGGTATGATCAACAGAAAAACAGTGTAGTGCCTGATCTTTTTTTAATATATTAGGCTCGGCACAAAGGAAAGAATAAAACAATGTTTGCTTAAAATAAATTTTGGATTTTCCGTGTATTTCTATTTTCCTATTATATTTTTAAAGAAATCATTGACGACTAAGAAAATTGATGGGATAAATCGAATACTAAGTCGGTGCCGAATAAAGCGACGTTCATTTTGTTCGGCCCAACAATCTGAACCACTTGCCAAGGCTCGTGGTTCAGATTATCTAAAAATAAACATCGCTTTATTCGGCACCGACCTAGTATTCTCTATTTGCTACTTTCTGTGTAGCTATGCTTAGAACATCACATTACGATGATAATTGTTAAACCATACCTTATATACGACGCGGTATTTGATTCATTGTATTTCATTTCATGATTGATCTCGCTTCAGATATGTGTTCCTAACGTTACTTAATTGCGAATCCGTCATCTCGTCCGGAACGTACCCTAGTATAAATGATAAGTGGTGTTGATAGATCTATAAACACACACATCAAGTGAGTTTCGATCTGTTTGACGTATAAAGACATGAAAACGAAACATTTCTTTATTGTTTGGTACATGACGATAGTTTTAAAACTAGTTCGATTGTTACATGGTTCTATCGATATCATGTATCGTTTGAAATAAGCTCATGCTATATGCTCTGCGAAGGTTAAGTACTTCTTTCCGAGTTGTTTATGATAAGCGTGACCACATTGTCTTTTTATTCTGTGTCATAATATGGACAGACCAACAAGTATAATGCAACATCATAACCAGAAAGCTACTTTCGCAAAGCATCAAAGGGACGCCTTTGAAATGTTTATTTTGTAACACAAACCTTTTGACACCATCACAAAATATTCACTATAACTTGCGATCTTGCGAAAAGGGGGATTTAAAGCTAGTGCGAATACCAAAAACAAACTATTTCAAACAATCGTTTGAATTTTCTAGCAAAACAATTTGGAATTCGTTACCCCAATCTATACGTCAAACAAACAATTTAATTACATTTAAGAAAAAATTAAAAGCTTATCTTTCTTCCACACTTTATGAAATAAACTGAACATGCTTCATGTTGTTTTAGTAAATAACATTAGTTTAATGTTTAAATACTGTTCTTGCATAAATGGTTATTGTAGTTTTATGTCTGTCATTTTGTTTTTAATTATAATATATATCATTATATGTGTATGCATATATGATTCTTTATGTTTTGTTCTTATTGCTCAAGATGAAATATGATGTATTTGTTGTAAATTGTTTCTTGTTAGAAGACCTTGTTGAAAATAAGAAATGTATTATATAAATTGCATATTATGTAATTTCATCTGATGTATTTCTTAACAAGTCTATCTTCTTTAAATAAAGATTTTATTATTATTATTATTATTATTAAACAATATGTGGCATGATCTTTGCCGCAAATAAAGTACTCAATTACATTACAAATAAATTATTCAATTCCAGGAATCAATCACTTATGTAACGTGGTATTTTACTATATATCCTGTTCATGATAATTAACATGGAAACATTAATCATTGCATCTAAATTTGTCTTCTATGTAAGTAGGAAAAAAGGTTCGTGTTTGCATTTAATCATCAATTTAAAACTATGACGATGAAAGAAGCCTTTAATGGTTTCCTCACGTCGTAGTTTAAATTAATATGTGTTGTTCGCAAACCAACCATCAACTTGGAGACTTTTCTTATGCGACACTTTTCCAACTTGAATATCTCCTTCATGATTAAAGATATTGATTTAAAATTCTACCTGTGAACCTTTTATTGCATTACAGATTGAAAACTGATGCCTTAGAAAGTCAACACGTGCGTGTTGCGTAAGAAAAGTCACCAATTGTAGTAGCAACAATGTTTGAAAGGATGCAAAATCCGTCAGCATACACTATAAAATCAATATGATTTTCTCAGATGTAGTGTACATATCGTCAATGTTTTCCTTAATCATGTAATATGTTCAAATATTGCTCAAAAGCTTAAAAATATAAAAGGGTATTGAGGGTCTTGAAGCCTTCGTTAACAAAAACTTAAACTTTTGAAATGGTTTCCAACGGTTATTAATTTCCTTCCCAAAAAGGTTATGGCTTTCGGTTAAAGTAATCTTGTTATAATTTATTGTTTACTTTCTCTACACGTTTGTTTGTGATTCCTCTTGAATCTTCAGTTTGCTCTCTATGGTTTATGTTTTGTGCATATAAAGCGCTCCGAAAGCTTATCATGATAAATGTTTTGCTTACACATACAACTGTTTTCAGTGAAATAAACGTCATGTTTACCATTAGACCTGATGTTTATTTAGAATCTGTTTAATTAATTTCGAAGGACAAGTCTTTTAAAATTTAACTATAACGGTCATAAAGCCTTAAGTAATAAATTACTTTCTCATTGAAAAAAACGTCATGCTCTTCCATAAAACAGATTCCTTTTCGGCATTTGTCTAACTATTTTCAAACAGGGGGTTAAAGGAATAATTATAAAGATATAAAACCTTAAAAAGTAAATTATGTTTTACAAATAAACCCCTTTTCAGTGATATAAAGGTACAAATCAATGTCATGGTCATCCATAAAAAACAGATGCCATTTCGTATATATTGAATTTTTGTCGAAGGACGTTGAAATTAAAGGTTCAACTGAAAAGACATTAAGCCCAAATTTATTTAATTAAAGTCTTACTTATAAATTAATATAGGTATATTTGTGTCCAATAGGTTTAACTATAAAGACGCTACGTACAATTTTTAGAACTGTTAAGAATCATTGTCGAAGGATATGGAGTTTTAAAGTATAACTATTAATAAAATAGAAAGTCTTACCATTCCAAGTGTGCGGGTGACACACATTAGGAATAAGTTCCAGAAACATTATCAAGAGAGAAACTCTAGTTATAATTGTTCAGTCGTTCTTCTTTTTCTTGGTCATCGCTGTGCTTCTACGCAGTCAAAGCCTTGAAATGGTCAATATCAAAGCACTTGAGGGACTTAAACCCGTTTATAGGCAATCATTTGCTTGTTTTATGGTTTTAAAAAAATGCGACTGAAAAATAAATTATCTTGCTTATAATCAGATATATCCGGGTTGATTGTCGATAAAACGAAAGTAGTAAGGATTGAAAGAAAAAGTTACAGCACCAAAGTAATAACTGCTAATTGGAATCTTAAATGACCAGTTTCCTAATTCTTAGCCGCCATGGTCATGTAAATTTCAATATGCTTTTTAGAACTCGATTACAAAAATAATGCAGAAAGACATTGAGTGCATATTGATACAAAGAAAGACTTAACTTTTTTACGTAATTGTTTGATATATCTGTATAATTGCTGAGTCCACTTACGTTTCTCATAAACGTCACTATATAAGTACAGTGCTATTTGACTTAACGTGTGATGGGCGCAGTTAACTTGAATTTTACTCTTTAGTTAAACCCAATAATTATGGGAGTCTGTACATTGTAAAATTGGATGATGGAATTCAAGCGATGAAATTATCGGAGTTAAAAGAATATATGGGCATTACTCTGTGAAAAGGGGTTTAAATGCATGTGCGTAAAGTGTCGTCCAAGATTAGCCTGTCAGAGACGGCCTTTTCCGTTGATATTTTCGTTTGAAGAAAGTCTCTTATTGAAAAACATCAGGTTAAGGCGAAAAGTGTCGTCCCAGATTAGCCTGTGCGGACTGAATAGGTTTATCTGGGACGAAACTTAGCGCACTTGCATTAACCCCCCCCCCCACCCCATTTGACAGAACGCGGACCATATCTATACAAAGGCTAATGATGCTTGATGATAGAGCTTTCAAAACTTGAACGCTGTGGAAAAGATTGCGCACACATTCTCTCTTACAACAGCAACCCTTTTGGGCAGATTTTTTTTGCGTTTACCAAGAAAACAAAACGTCATGTTTTCGCACGAGAGTTTCTATTATCAACTTATGTTTTATGGCCAGTTCAAATGTATTATTGTTAAAAGTAGTTACTTTTATTCCTGTAACAAAATCAGGTAGTATATAAGGTAAAGAGTATAGTTTTGACAATATTGTAAATTATATGCAATTGTATCATTTGAGGATAAGTTATAATCGACATATTGATTCTCGCTCGTATTTGGAAGTTTAAAGGGCAATTCACTTCAGTTTAAGTACATGTTTTATACAAAATGTCTGCGTATTTTAACAGCTCTGTTGTGTCTATATTTTTGCTTAACACGCATTCGATTCGTGAAGAGGTTTGACAAATAGGCAAGTTACAAGCTAAGTTTAATTTACATAACGATTAAATGTAAAAATATAATTTATGTGGGCTTAAGATGATGTATCATTTTGTAACATGTTTCTGCTTAGCTAGCTAAGATGTGTTTTGAACTAGGTTTCTTGAGATAATTTGAGCCTTGTTTTGAGCAAACTGGGCTTAACGCATGTGCGTAAAGTGTCATCCAAGATTAGCCTGTGCAGTCCGCACAGTCTAATCAGGGACGACACTTTCCGCTTTCATGGTATTTTTAGTTTCAAGGAAGTCCGTCCTTACCAAAAATGAAGTTAAGGCGGAAAGTGTCGTCCCTGATTAGCCTATGCGGACTACACAGGCTAATCTGTGGTGACACTTTACTCCATGCATTAAGCCCAGTTTTCTCAGAACAAGGCTCAAAAAAAATTTCAGTAAAATTAGAAAATTATTATTTTTTACCGGGCGCTTGCTCGACAGAAAATGTGTAATTGTCACACGATCATAGCAAATATATTTTGTCTGCTTATTATAGTATTTGCATTATTCATTTCATATGAGCTACTTTACGAAGTTTTATAACCGTGCTATTTTCTCAATAGTCCGGTGTGACGCAATAGAGGCGTTCAGCCATTCCACGTAACGGTATGCGTAAATTGTCACAATATTGACCAGGGTTCAGAATCAACGGGGGTTTCAGGGATTAACACACGTGCTAGACCAAATGTTATCACACCGTTAAGAACTATTTTTGCAAATATCTCAAGTTATTGAAATACATTAATTTGTAAAAACTTTTAGTGCATAAAAGACAGTTGTTGTTGTAGTTTGTGCGAATATGTTAAGGTATAAGAATAAATCCTTGAAAACGTCTGAAATCGTTGACATAATTTCACGTTCCGTGAAACATAACCGTGTAGTACAAATCGAATTTTGGACAAGACCACAGGCTTATTAGATTAAGTAATTCTGACGTATTTCACATTGCCATAAGCAGCATAAAAACCTGTATTTTATGCGCTAGTTGATTCTAAAGAAAAATTGTTTAAAAAAGTTATTTAAAGTAAAGCACCACTAACCGTCGTGTTTAAATCCATTAAAGTTAAAAGGGGGAACCCTACAAAGTCACGTGATCGTTCACCCTGTTGATAGGTCGCTGAAATGCACACATGCGCCGCATTGATTCTTAGTACAAAGATCCAAGTAAATTCTGATCTTCGATATTTTTATTTGGAAACGAGTCCTGAAAATCATAACTTTTCCTAACTAACAGAATTCCTTGACTGTTTTGTAAATTATGACATGAATGAAAACTTGCATAAGAATATATGGAACGTAATTACTGATTTTTTGCCTTATTTGTTTCATGGCATTATTATTATTGCTGAAAGATGGTCAAACGGTAATTTTGTGTAAGTACTATTGTTTTACCACAATTTGTTATGCGACTATATTGCGTTTATATTTGAAAGGTAAATTTCGTAGAAATTTAAACAATAAAGCACGTTCTAATTATTGGAGTCATTCGTGTTTTTTTAATTCCGCGAGTATGAAAAGGAACACAACACAGAGAAGTTCGATGCAATAAAGATTATATTAAATACATGCTAATTCAACAATAACACGTAATAAGGGTCATACAATCAGTGCTAAAGCACTGTTGGGCATATCTGGTCAGTCCGTCGTTTTCTTTCCTGAAAAACACGAGGAAAAATATGTGTGAGTTTGTATGAACAACAATTAACACATAAGAAACTCCAGATGGAGCCGTAGGAATTACTTTATTATAATACCTTGTGACTTGAACAAGATTTCCATATTTTCAATTTTATACTATACATTTAATCAATTATGTAACATACTATTCACGATTTAACCCATTTATGCCTAGTGGCTTCTCCCATCCTTCTAAATTGGATCAATTTATTTCCAAATTAGGGATGTCTAGTATATTTATTTCTATATTTAGAATATTTCTTACAGAAATTCCTTTAAGCAAATAGCGCAAACCCTGATGAGACGACGCATCATGCGGTGTCTCATCTGGGTCTACGCTGTTTGCCAAGGCCTTTTTTTCTAGACGCTAGGCATAAATGGGTTAAACAATACAATGGTGGGAAATTTAAACGTAAATAGTCTGGCAAAACATCCGAAAATCTTCGAATTATAAAGTGTTGTTGCAATGCGAAGAACTAACCGCAAGTATTCAAATTGTATTCTGCATAATTTAACGTGACAAAGCTGCATAATTTATTATATATATAATAAATGTTTGTTTTAGATGCTTATCGTTTGCGTTTTGGAATATATAGTCTACTGTAATATTCATTAAGATGATGCCACGATGGTCCTCTAAGGTTTAGAAATTAACATTTGGACCGGGCTCTGTGAAAAGGGAGTTTAATGCATGTGCGTAAAGTGTCGTCGCACATTAGCCTGTGCAGTTCGCACAGGCTAATCGGGGACGAAACTTTCCGCCTAAACTGGATTTTTGCTGAAATAAACTAGATTTTTGCTGATGAATAGACTTTCTGTAACGAACAATGCCATTAAAGCTGAAAGTGTCGTCCCTGATAAACCGGTGAGAGTGCACAGGCTTATTTGGGACGACACTTCACGTACATAAATTAAAAATCTTTTTCACAGGACACGGGCCATATAGACAGTAATTGGTCCTAAAACTGATCAATATTGACCGGGCTATTCTCCGTATTGTCTGTGTTGCTTTACACGAACACGATCAGGTTACTTGAGTAAACGAATGATGTATCTATGAGGTTCATTACCAAAATCAGATTTTAGGAGCATACATTACAAATGCAATACATGCATGCACAGCAAAACTATTTAAAAAAGGTTTTTTTCATCGACAAAATACAACGTCAAGAGAAAAATGCTACTAGTGTTTCACGAGATTCAAACGAACTAACATCCAAACATATAGGAAATGCCAAATTATTATATTAATGTTTACCATTTAATATTTCTTGCCTCCGTATCCACCTCCGTATCCTCCACCACCGTAACCTCCGTATCCTCCACCAACACCGCCGTATCCTCCGCCATATCCTCCGTATTTCTTGCCTCCGTATCCACCTCCGTATCCTCCACCACCGTAACCTCCGTGTCCACCGCCATATCCATCGTATTTCTTGCCTCCGTATCCACCTCCGTATCCTCCACCTCCGTAACCACCGTGTCCACCGCCATCAGAACCAAATCCGCCGCCGAAACCGGAACCGCCAAAACCTCCGTATCCACCTCCGTATCCTCCACCACCGTAACCTCCGAGTGCATCGCCATATCCTCCGTATTTCTTGCCTCCGTATCCACCTCCGTATAAACCTCCGTATCCTCCACCTCCGTAACCCCCGTGTCCACCGCCATATCCTCCGTATTTTTTGCCTCCGTAACCACCGCCAAAACCGCCGAATCCACCGCCGAAACCGGAACCGCCAAAACCTCCGTATCCTCCACCTCCGTAATCCCCGAGTCCACCGCCATATCCTCCGTATTTCTTGCCATCTTAGTCAGAAACAAAAGTAAGACAAATTGTATTATTCGATTTATTTGTTGAAGTTGTGCTCCAAAATAATTGCTACTTTTCACAACCAAACAGACTGATACACGTTACTAGAGCAATCTAGTAAAGCAATGGGCAATTCATGGAATACCGTTTTTGACATAGTATTTTTAATAACCAACAAAAATAACAAAAACGTTTTCTTTAAATTATTTTGTATGTTTCAATGAGTGTTACTCATAATGATAGTTTACAAAAAAAGACAATGAGTAATTTCACCGCAGGATGTTTTACTGGCAAGGGGTCAAAGTGTATTTAATAAATCTTAGTATCATTTTGTTCGGGTCAGTAACCTTAAATCGAATAATGTAGCTTTTTCATAATTGGCGTTTTTCTTGCAATATCATAGAAGTTATAAGGTTCATTGAGCATTAATGTACACAGAAAAGCGCCTCAGTTTTAATTCAAATGTATTCCTTACTTTATCCCATTTCTAGTTCTTAGTTGGCCCACGTTTTTCATTTGAGCAGCGCTCTGTGAAAACGGGTTTAAATTCATCGGCGTACAATGTCGTCCCAGATTAGCATGTGCAGTCCGCACAGCCTAATTAGGGACGATACTTTCCCTTTAAACTGGATTTTTGCTTAGAAGAGACTGTCTGTAAATGAAAAAAAAGCGGAAAGTGTCGTCTCTGATTAGCCTGTGCGGAATGCACAGCATTAACCTAATTTAAGCAGAGCACGTCGCATTTATATAAGGCAAATGCATTATTGCCTTTATGATACAGCGCGATGCATAAATCTCGAGATGACACAAAAATATGACTAAGTCTGGGGTCAACGTTTTGGAACGATACGTGCAAACCGGTCAATTGAAGAGTCGAACCCCACCGCGGGCCTATAATTAAGCAGTCATAAACAAGTTAACCCATTAATGCCTAGCGTCTTGAAAAAAGGCTCTGGCAAACAGCGTAGACCCAGATGAGACGTCGCATGATGAAGAATACAAAGTCCATCATTTATTGTATAAGAATTACCTAACAGTGTGAGTTTTCGCGGTGTTAATACTTTTTTTATTCATATCATGGCAATTAGTTAACAAACAAGGATAATAATATACCTAATTTTATTTTGTAACTGTTCTGGCACAAAACAACCTACAAGTACTAATAACACTTACCGTCTTTACTGGCCAGAACGCCGGCAATGCAGAGGCTTACGAGTACTGCGATATTCATCATCTTGGGGCTGCGGTTGGATCCACTGTGAAACACACACAAAATGTGGACCCTTATATACACATTCACGGTCATTTGAACCGTTACATAAACGTGTCTGCTCGGGTAATTTATTGGCGTTTATGCATCATATTGTATGCATCTAAAGCTCAAATTACAACATCGAATAATAATTATGCAAACTTATACGGTAAATGGTGTTTGACAAAGTACGTGGTCATTACTAAATCATAATGAACTGTGTTATATGTACAAAGTAAATCATGACAATTAAGTATGATAGATAATTGTGAATTTAGTGTTAATATGTTACATAAACTATCACTAAAAGCGTTAATTCACATACGTCATAATATTTCATGAAAATGTAGTATGACGGATAATAATGGTTTCTTTGTTAGTCATCAAAATATGTTTTTATGTTCCAATTCCTGGACAGTTTCCATGTCTGTAAAATAATGCTGGACCACACAAACCTACGCATAATTCAAATGTTGAATTTATTAGTCAGACATTGGGAACTTATGTTTTATGTACTTTGCTAGTTTTGAAGTACATGTTATGTTAATATTTCTTGGTAAAGCGTGAGGCAAGTGCCCCGAATTAAACATCAATTTTGTTTTCCACATTTTCAGTTCAAAGGTGGTCACCCGAGATGCAATCAGGAAGGCTTTCAAGAAACAGCCTAACATCAACATTGATTTGCATTAACTGCTTGAAAACTTTGTACCAAGATTTATTTATGTGTGTTCGTGATTGTGTTTATTTTTTTCATTATTTCGTTATAATCGGGGATGTATAGGTATGATCAACAGAAAAACAGGGTAGTGCCTGATCTTTTTTTAATATATTAGGTTCGGCACAAAGAAAAGAATAAAACAATGTTTGCTTAAAATAACTTTGAGATTTTCCGTGTATTTCTATATTCCTATTATATTTTTAAAGAAATCATTGACGACTAAGAAAATTGATGGGATAAATCGAATACTAGGTCGGTGCCGAATAAAGCGAAGTTCATTTTGCTCGTCCCGAAAATCTGAACCACTTGCCAAGGCTCGTGGTTCAGATTTTCTAAATTAAACTTCGCTTTATTCGGCACCGACCTAGTATTCTCTATTTGCTACTTTCTGTGTAGCTATGATTAGAACATCACATTACGAAAATAATTGTTAAACCATACCTGATATACGACGCGGTATTTGATTCAGTGTATTTCATTTCATGATTGATCCCGCTTCAGATATGTGTTCATAACGTTACTTAATTGCAAATTCGAATCCGTCATCTCGTCCGGAACGTTTAAATGCATGTGCGTTAAGTGTCGTCCAAGACTAGCCTGTGCCTTTACGCACATGCATAAACCCCCCTTGCACACTGTGGAAAATATTGCGCACACAAACTCTCTTACATCAGCAACCCTTTTGGACAGATTTTGTGCGTTTACCAAGAAATCAAAACGTCATGTCTTCGCACGAGAGTTTCTATGATCAACTTTTGTTTTTTGACCACTTTATATTTAATATTGTAAAAGTATTTTACTTTTATTCCTGATTCAAAATCAGGTAGTATATAAAGAAAAGAGTATAGTTTTGATAATATTGTAAATTATATGCAATTGTATCATTTGATGGTAAGATATAATCGACATATTGATTATCGTACGTATTTAGAAGTTTAAAGGGAAATTCATTGCAGTTTAAGTACATGTTTTGTACAAAATGTCTGCGTATCTTAACAGCTCTGTTGTGTCTATATTTTTGCAAACACGCATTCGATTCGTGAAGAGGTTTGACAAATAGGCAAGTTACAAGGTTTAGTTTAATTTACATAACAATAAAAATTTAATTTATGCGGGACTTCAGATGATGTATCATTGTGTACAATGTTTCTGCTTAGTTAGACCAAAAATAAAAATAGGTCCGTTTCGGGTCGCCCGACCGTGTCTCCCGAATCGGCGCCGACCCTCAACATTTTATTGGGGTCGCCAAAAACAAAATAAAAAAAATCATTTTCGTTCATATAAGATGTAATATCAAGCAAACAAAGCATATATATACATGTATTTCTTATAAAAAGCTTAAGTAGCCTTCCATTTAAGTACCCCCGCCCCCCTCCAAAAAAAAAATAAAAAATAAAATCCCTACCTACCGACCCTGTTTTTTTTTTCTAAGGAGACCAGAAACGGACCTATTTTTTATTTTGGCCTTAGCTAAGAGATAATTTGAGCCTTGTTCTGAGCAAACTGGGCCTAACGCAAGTGCGTGCAGTGTCATCCCAGATTAGTCTGTTCAGTCCGCAATGGCAATTTTGTGTAAGTACTATAGTTTTTCCACAATTTGTTATGCGGACTATATTGCGCTTATATTTGAAAGGTAAATTTCGTAGACATTTAAACAATAAAGCACGCTCTAATTATTGGAGTACATTCGTGTGATTTTTTAATTCCACGAGTATAAAAAGGAACACAACACAGAGAAGTTCAATGCAAAGATTATTTTAAATACATGCTAATGCAACAATAACACGAAATAAGGGTCATAAAATCAGTGATAAAGCACTGTGGGGACATATCTGGTCAGTCCGTCGTTTTCTTTCCTGAAAAAAAAAACACGAGGAAAAATATGTGTGAGTTTGTATGAACAACAATTAACAAATAAGAAACTCCAGAAGGAGCCGTAGGAATAACATTATCATAATACATTTGGACCTGAACAAGATTTTCACATTTTCAATTTTATATTGAACAGTTTATCAAGTGTGTACCATACTATGTACGCTTTATACAATAAAATGATGGGAAATTGTAACGTTAACAGTCTGGCAAAACATCCGAAAATCTTCGAATTATTAAGTATTTTTGCAATGAGAAGAACTAACCGCAAGTCCTCAAATTGTATTCTGCATAATGTACCGTGACAAAGCTGCATAATTGATTATATATATATATATATGTCCAAAATAAGCCTGCGCAGTCCGCACATGCTAATCAGGGACGAAGCCGGATTTTTGCTAAGAAGAGACTTTCTGTAAACGAAAAGTACAATTAAAGCGGAAAGTGTCGTCCCTGATAAGCCTAAGTGGAGTGCACAGGCTTCTCTGGGACGACACTTAACGCACATGCATTAAAGACCTATTTCACAGAGCACGGCCAATATAGACAGTAATTGGTTCAAAACTGATAATTATTGACTAGACTTTTTTCCGGATTGTCTATGTTGCTTTTCACGAACACGATCAGGGGACTTCAGTTCAGTTAACGAATGATGTATCTATATGAGGTTAATTAGCGAAATCAGATTTTAGGAGCATACATTACAAATGCAATACATGTATGCACAGCAAAACTATTTAAAACAGGTTTAATTTCGATGATTGTTTAGTTTTTTTTCATTGACAAAATACAACGTCAAGAAAAGAATGCTACTTGTGTTTCACGAGATTCAAACGAACGAACATACCCAAATGTAGGAAATAACAAATTATTATATTAATGTTTACCATTTAATATTTCTTGCCTTCTGAATCCACCACCATAAGATCCGAATCCACCGCCGACACCGTAATCGCCAAAACCTCCGTATCCTCCACCCACACCGCCGTATCCTCCGCCATATCCTACGGACTTCTTGCCACCGTATCCACCACCATAAGAACCGAATCCGCCGCCGACACCGTAACCGCCAAAACCTCCGTATCCTCCACCACCGTAACCTCCGAGTCCTCCGCCATATCCTACGGACTTTTTGCCACCGTATCCCCCACCATAAGAACCGAATCCGCCGCCGACACCTTAACCGCCAAAACCTCCGAATACTCCACCACCGTAACCTCCGAGTCCACCCCCATATCCTACGCTTTTTTTGCCTCCGTATCCACTGCCATAAGAACCGAATCCGCCGCCGACACCGTAACCGCCAAAACCTCCGAATCCTCCACCACCGTAACCACCGAATCCATCCGCCATATCCTACGTTTTTCTTGCCTCCGTATCCACTGACATAAGAACCGTATCCGCCGCCGAATCCGAAACCGCCATAACCTCCGTATCCTCCCTCTGTAACCTCCGAATCCACCGCCATATCCTCCGGATTTCTTGCCACCAAATCCACCTCCGTAACCTCCGCCAAATCCGCCGCCCCACCCTCCGACTCCACCCCCATAACCGAAACTTCCGACTTTCTTACCTCCATAACCACTGCCTACTATAGTCATCTCCTAAGTCAGAAATAAAAGTAAGACAAAATGTATTCGTGAATTTATTTGTTGAAGTTGTGCTGCTAAATAATTGCTTCTTTTCACAACCAAACAGCCTGATACACGTTCCCAGAGCAATCTAGTAGTGCAGTCGTCAATTCATGGAAAACCGTTTTTGACATTATTTTTAATTACCAACAATAATAACAAAAAAGTTTTCTTTAAATTACTCTGTATGTTTCAATAAGTGACAATGATAATGATAGTTTACGAAAAAAAGATAATGAGTATTGTCAACGCAGGATGTTCTACTGGCAAACGGTCAAAAGGTATTTAATAAATCTAAGTATCATTTTGTTCGGGTCAATAACCTTTAATCGTATATGTAGCAATATCAAAAAAGTTATGAGGTACTTTGAACATAAATGTTCACAGAAAATCGCCAGCATTTTTTATTCAAATGTATTCCTTACTTTCTCCCATTTCTAGTTTGGCCCACGCTTATCATTTGAGCCGCGCTCTGTGAAAACGGGGTTAAATTAATGGGCGTAAAGTGTCGTCCCAGATTAGCACAGGCTTATTAGGGACGATACTTTCCGCTTCACTGGATTTTTTATAAGAAGACACTTTTTGTGGACGTTTAAATACCACAAAAGCGGAAAGTGTCGTCTCTGATAAGCCTGTGTGGCATGCACGGGTTAATCTGGGACGACACTTTACGCACATGCATTTAACCCCTTTTAAGCAGATCAAGTCCCATTAATATAAGGCAAATGCATGCTTGCATTTATGACACAGCGCGATGCAAACATCTCGGTATGACACGTAAATATGACTAAGCCTGGGGTCAAACGCCGTGGAAGGATAAGTGCAAACTCGTTAAATGAAGAGTCGAACCCAACCGTGGGCCCATAATTAAGTAGTCATTAACAAGTTAAAATCTGACTTACCACTCACAGTGTTAAATAAAAAGCCGAACGAAAGTTCTTTAACAAATTTGCATTATTTGCGATGTCCTAAGTAAAACATTTCTCGAGTTAGTTGAAAAACAAATTAATGTACAATATCACAAACAAACATAGATTAAAACTATATATTTGATCGTCCATGACTGAAGAAGAATACGTAGGCCATCATTTATTGCATAAGAATTACCGAACAGTGTGAGTTTCGCGGTGTTTATAATTGTTTTATTCATATCGTGGCACTTAGTTAACAAACAAGGATAATATTTTGCCTAATTTAATGTGTAACTGTTTTAGCACAAAACAGCCTACAAGTTCTAATAACACTTACCGTAAGGAGAGGCCAGGACGCCGGCAATGCAGAGGCTTACGAGGACTGCGAAATTCGTCATCTTGAGGATGCGGCGGTGACACACACACAAAATGTGGACCCTTATATACACATAGATGGTCATTTGAACCGTTACATAAACGTATCTTTTCTGGTGATTAATTGACTTTTATACGTCATATTGTAAGCATCTAAAGCGCAGGATAGAGCATCAAATAATAATTATGCAAACCTATGCGGTAAACGGTGTTTGACAAAGTTCTTTTTCATTACTAAATTATAATTTACAATGTTATATTCAAATAAGTCAAAATAAGTCATGACAATTTAGTATGATGGATAATTGTGTGGTTATTGTTAGTATGACATCAAAATCATTAAAAGCGCTAATTTCACATACGTCAAAATATTTCATGCAAATATAGTATGACGGATAATGGAGGTTTCTTTGTTAGTCTTCGATGTGTTTCTGTACCAATTCCTTAACATTTTCACTTTCCTGTAAAATAATGTTGGATCAAAAGGTCACACAAACCTACGCATTATTCAAATGTTGAATTCATTAGGCAGTCGTTGGGAACTTGTTTTATATACTAAGCTAGTTTTGAAGTACATGCTATGTTACTATTTCTTGCTAAACTGTGAGGCAAGTTTTTCACAATGTCAGTTCAAATGTGGTCTCCCGATATGTATTCAGGGTTGCTTGTAGGAAACAGCTTTATATCAACATTGATTTGCATTTACTGCTTGAATACTGTGTATCAAAATTTATATATGTGTGTTGTGATTTTTTTTATTTACTTTTGTGTTTCTGCGTTCGTAGTTCTGATGTGAAGTTTTGGATCTGTTCGTAGAAATAACTATGACATTCGCAATTCTTTTGATATAAATTGGATATCAAAATTGAAGTTGATATAAACGACACTGCTTTTCAAAAGAAGTTCGTTTTTGGACGAGAGATTAATTTTATATGAGAATAATTAAATTATAAAATTAAATAATATAATTTTTCAAGGCGATAATGCAATGAGCCGGGTCACCTTCAGAACTTCATGTAGAAAGATTGTATACCCACCTGACGTATTGAAATCCGCGAATGAGTATGTGCAAGAATTCGATAAGACTTCAAAATATAAATAATTAGGATCTTTACCACTTTCTTAGAACACATTATAAACTCGACTTCTTACAAAACGTTTGAGATTGAAATGTATGGATCACATACATCTCGTGAACCCCGCCCCTACCCATCGTTTCAACGCGAAATGTTAGGCGAACTAGTGCACGCATCTTTACAAAATCATAACCAATAAGATACAGAATATTATGGCATTACTGTACTTGATCTCGAACCTTTAGTTTTGAACTGTAAGATTTTATTTAATGAAACAGAGAAACAGTGTTGGAGAGGGTAATTATTTTAATGACTTGAGCTAGCCAAGCATTTGAAATGATATAAATAACTTCTTTACAAAATAACAAAAGTAAGTGTGAACCATAGATAAGCTTAGTATGATAAACGTATATCGCCTATGCTTAATTACGACACAAGCGGTAGGGTTTTTTGTCAGGGAAATTTTGGTCGTGATTATAAGCCAATTTGCAAAAGACTGTTCGGTGTTAAAATAACTACTCAAAAACTTTTATTTTCGCCGAACATGGGCATATAAACTGTCGAACCAGAAGATATTACAACATGATCAACTATTGGGTGTAATCGTTAAACACTAGCAGAAATACATTCAATAAGAAAATTTACCTTCCATTGCTGGCCTTTATGCTGGGTTATCTCGAAAGATACCGTTACAAAAAAGGTTGGTATTGCTTACTTTACGGTATGCTAAGCACATTATTGTTTATGATGCATTAAATTTTATAGATGAGTGGTCTCGATATAGCACATCTTGACGCTAGTAAAACAAATACTTCAAACATTCAACATTGGAGCGTTAGATTTTTAAACTTAAGTAAAGTTGTTTTTTATGGAATCATTTCAACTTCAAACCTACCACTTCATATAAAGTATAATACCCTTCAAATGTAGCCTGTCTAGCTCCCTACTATCTTCCGAATCTTGATAATGCGAAGTCTGTTGACGTCTTGAAAGATGAATACAACTATGTTATGGAAGGTACATTTAAATGTATGTTCAGATTTAATAATTTATACTTTTTAGATACATATTAACTTTGCACAAATATATGCAACTAATGACATTTAATTCATTTGTACAAGCCGTATTTATACTAACATGTATGTCTAATTGATATATTATGTTATAAAACGTATTCAACTAATGCCTTTCTAATCATGTCGTGGTCAATTGTTATTAGAATAGATATATAAAGTGTTGGTGTTTAGTGTGTGTGTTTGTGTGAATTGAATGTATATTTCTTAAGTGATCAACTGCAACGGAGTAAAGAGAGTAACTCAATTAAAATTGGTCTTTAATCATGGAAATCAGGAGCGACACTTTCCTCTTTTATTTTATTTTTCGTTTAAAAAAAGTCTCTTCTTGGCGAAAATCTAGTTTAAGCTGAAAGTGTCGCCCTTGATTTGCCTGTGCGGACTGCATAAGCTGGGACGACACTTAACGCACATGCATTATATCCCCTTCGTACAGTGCACGGCTCAAATAGATTTGGGATATAATGTGTAACGCTTAAATAATTTTACTCACACCTTAATAATGATGAAATAAAATGGCATGCAGATTAACATTGTAAACACCTATTTCGTTTCGTTTGGTGCTTTTCATAAGTTAGTTAATATGTAAGTGTTCGTGAATAAAATGTAAAACATTCACCCCTATCTCACCTAGTGCAGTTTGTGTAATGTAGATTTTAAAAAGTATGGGATTTTATTAATAAGCGTCCATTTAATTATTTTATTTTTGTGCGATATTTATTGTTTTTGCTATGTTAGGTTTTTGAGTGGCAAATAATATTTTATTATAAAGTGAGTTTATATTAAAAATACATCAAAATATGTTTACAAACAAAAACAATGCTTTCATTAGTATAAACTACTTATAATAGCAAAAAAAAATCGTCCAGGGAATCGAACCTGGATTCTCTGTAAACCGAAAGAAATTGCGTTACCACTGAACCACATTTCATTTCTTATAATATGGTGAAACATAACCGCTTGACGTTCGTTCAAAAGTATGGGGTAAAGCGTTACGCACGTTTAATTATTTTACCGATTTCTATTGATGATGATCCGTTAATAATTATGTTCAACATGTTTTTTAGTCAAGAGCGCAATTTCGCTTGTTTAACATAATGCAGTCATTATTTTTTATAAATAAGCTACAATTATTTTGCATATTGTCATTTTACACAATTGTGAGCATGTGCCTTAAAATAATCAATTCATGTTATACAAAGAATGACGATTTCTTCTGTGATATAAGAAAGGTTAATATTTATTCATTAATTACTTATTATTAGTCATAAATATGTTGTATATATGTATTATAAATAAAGTTAAGAAAACTGCGATTAAGCTTATTATAGCAGCATTATGAACTAAGTAGCCATGTCAAACTAGCTACGATAGCAGTTATATACAAATATGTATTAAGGTCCAGCAAGATGCGGTATCAGTGATTTGAAACTTCATTTTCTTGTAATACTACGTCTGATATCAGTGATGGGTACTGATAAAGTCATGTCCAACAAGATATGATAGCAGTAATATGTAGCTTTATTGCCATGTCCAACTAGATATGATAGCAGTAATATGTAGCTATATTGCCATGTCCAACAAGATATGATAGCAGTAATATGTAGCTATATTGCCATGTCCAACTAGTTATGATAGCAGTAATATGTAGCTATATTGCCATGTCCATCTAGATATGATTGAGTGATATGTGACTATATAGTTATGTTTAACTAAATATGATAGCAGTGATGTGTAACTATAAACCCACGCTCATTAAGATATGATAGCAGTCATGTGTAACGATTTAGTCATGTCCAACTAGATATTATAGCATTGATATATAACTATATTGCCATGTCCATCTAGATATGATAGCAGTGATTTGTAACTATAAAGTCACGTTCATTTAAATATGATGTGAGTTATGTGTAACTATATAGTCATATCCAACTAGATATGATATCATTGATGTGTAACTTTTATGTCAAGTTCAACTGGACATGATATCAGTGATATGTAACTTTATAGTCATATGTAACATGACATGTTATCAGTGATATGTAACTGTATCATACCACCGCATTGATATCTGCCTGATATAACGTTGCCTGATATATTTTTATATCATCGTCAACAGGAAGTTTTTATTTCAGTAATGTGTGGAGGATGGTCATATTACTCGGAATAAACTATAAAAAAAATAATTTTTAGTAAAATCGAATCAGATTTAACAAAACAAACAATTTGATACCAATATGTAATATATTTTAAACACAAAATGCAAAATAAACTGCATTTTTTTGTTTTACAAATAATAAGCGCGCGTGCTCATGACGTTATTATTAACACGTCGAACGACAAAAGTCATATTCCTTCACGCTAAAACTACAGCTTCAAAATCGGGGACGTACATGTATGATAAACAGAAAAACAGGTTTCTGCCTGATCTTTTTGTAATATATCAGACTCGGCACGAAAAAATAACGGCTCGGCAAGCTTTGCGGTAATATTATTCTAAGCCTTGCCTGATATATTAGACTAAGGTCAGGAAGTAATCTGTTATTCTCTATATAAAGTCATGTCTAACTAGATATGATATCAGTGATTATAATACTAATATTTTACTTTGTGGTCATGTCAGACTTGATATGATATCAGTGATATGTAACTATATAGTCATGTCTAACTAGATAAGATATCAGTAATATGTTACTTTATAGTTATGTCACACTTAATATGATATCAGTGATATGTTACTTTATAGTCATGTCAGACTTGATATGATATCAGTAATATGTTACTTTATAGTCATGTCTAACTAGATATGATATCAGTTATATGTTACTTAATAGTCATGCCAGACTTGATATGATATCAGTGATATGTAACTATATAGTAATGTCTTACTAGATATATTATCAGTGATATGTAACTATATAGTCCAGTACAACGTGATATGATATCAGTGATATGTAACTATATAATCATATCGAACTAGATATTATATCAGTGATGTGTAACTATATAGCCATGCCTAAATATATAAGATAGCAGTGATATTAACTATATAGTCATGGCCAACTAGATATGATATCATTGATATGTAACTTTATATTCACGATCAACTAGATATGATAGCAGTGATATGTAACTATAGTCATGTACAACTGGATATTTTAGCAGTGATGTGTAACTATATAGTTATGTCTAACGTGATATGATATCAGTAATATGTAACTCTATAAGTATTTCCAACTAGATATGAAAGCAGTGATGTAGTAACTATATAGTTATGTCCAACTAGATGTTATATCAATGGTATGCAACTACATAGTCATGTACAACTTGATATGATATCAATGAAATGTAACTATACAATCATATCCAACTAGATATGATAGCATTGATATGTAACTATATAGTAATGTCCAACTAGATTTTATATCAGTGATATGTTACTATATAGTAATGCACAACTTGATATGATATCAGTTATGCAACTATATAGTCATGTCCAACTTAATATGATATCAGTGAAATGTAACTATATAATCATATCCAACTAGATATGATAGCATTGATATGTAACTATATAGTCATGTCCAATTTGATATGATATCAGTGATATGCTACTATATATTCATGTCTAACTAGATATGACATAAGTGGTATTAATTGTTACAGGGTTAGTTCTGTGGAACACCATATCGGGGCGAGGTACTGACACCGTATAGAATATATGGGGTCAGCATGTGACGTCAAACAGCCAAGGAGAAAAGAGAATTTTGTAGATGGTGTGATATACTATTTTAGTGTCACATTTAACTTTATGAATTGATAAATTCATAAATATTTGACAAAATCGTGCATACCCGCTTTAATCTCGCTAGTTCAATATGGACGGAAAACATCTCACTCAAATGATTAATGACCCTAATAGATCCTACTGCAGGCTCATTTACAAAAAATACTAAATTATAGTTTAATGCTTGCAACTTTTACAATGTGTAAACTTTTCTACTAGCGGAGACGGACAAATCTTTAATCAATTGAAATATAAATAAGACATTAAAATTCAACATTTAACAACTTTTTTGCGACCTTTGAATGCAAATATGGTGGCGAAATGCACATAAATCAATCATCTAATAATAAGCTTACAGGTGTTATACAATGGTGACTTCTTCGTTTATGACTGATAATTGTAATAAAGATCTGTTTTTCCTATATATTGATGATTTTATTTGATGTTTGATAAATTTGTTTATTATCAGACGATTTACAATCTGTTTTTTGTTTAAGGCTATATCAGTTGTGTCTGTTACGAAACTGTCAAGACGAGCTTTTTTTAACTAGTGTATTTTCGTTTAGTATGACATTGGTTGCTGGATATACTGATTCAATTACATGACATTGGTAGAGAGTATAATAACCAAAAACAATATCAGAAGTGGTCAGAAAACGCATATTTTTGTTCAAAATGTGTACATAAATAATTCAAAACTTGTAAGTAATGTAAACATACTCAGCACATAACATTTATAGGCAATTAAAACATGACCAAGCCAACTTACTTGTTTTATAATTTTACTTAATACAATCATTCGAGAGTATTCAATAATATATAAAATAAAATACTCGAAATGACCTGTGCCGTATGGATGGGATATTCTGACTTTATAAACTATGTCTTTGAAGATTTCTTAAATAAAAATTATTGAGGGTGGGTAAAAAGTTCAATAATTTATTTATCATTGTATTATATCTATAAAGTATGCTATTCCTGCCAATCAGTTGATTAAAATGTTGTCAAACTATGATGCGAACACAAAAAGAGAAAAAGTATTTCCTTATTAGCCACTTGGAAAACATTAAGTCATAGAATAACATATATTAAGATGTATATGATTTTTCAATAGCATCCATTAATGACATAAATGTATAAATCAACCGGCATATGAATATCTTTTTATTGAAACTGCGATGTAATTTCCTATGCAATACCTTATACATGCGATTTTACTTATAGTTTTGTAAGTTACAACGGGAATCAAATGTATAACCATTAGTTACTGCACTTACATGTATAACAACCTCAAATAACAAATAAATAAATCTCAATTGATAATGACTGATAACTGTCGTTAACACATGAAAGAGTTCAGACAATCAAAATATGCGTACGTCTGCAATACACTGTCACGTGGAACCTTAGCGACTTCGCACATATATCATTTATGCAATGGTTATGAAACGCACATATTTTTGGGGGGGCGTCAAACTCGTTTATCTTCATTACATATATGAATCAGTTCGATAAAGTATTAAAATAATTCATCGTGTTCTTAACAGCTGATCTATCAAATTAAGTCATAAATAAAATGATACATATGCTGAAAAGTAAAATTGTTATAAAAGGACGATAGAACAGTTACACTGTAATATGTGTTTATATGCAAGTTTATATGTTTTCGAAAAATAAAAGATCTAATTTAATTAAATGTACATAAATGCACAAAATCAGCAAATACTTCGTTTAATATTTCGTAAAAGAAAATGTTAACCCATAAACAATCAGTGTTCCTTTTAGAAATAGCCAAAAATTCTACATTTTCTAGAACATTTATGAGCGAACGCGAGATTGGCTTTCGGCAGCTCATAAGAAATTCGTCGTGCTTCAGACGCTACCCGAAGCCAATCTCGCGTTATCTCGTAAATGTTCGGATAAAGTCGCGGGAAATCCACACGGAGTATGTTATGATACAAAAATTCGAGTATTTTAAATCTCGTAAAGATATGTTACGAGGTTACAATATACTAAATAATTTTGTGGTGCAACGCTATACTCTCTAAAAACATGAACATTTATTTGAAGACACGGTTCTCTGTATGGTCAATAGCCATGACTTTATTTAAGAATATTTTTGTATTCATGTGGCAGGGAAAACATTGGTAGTTACTAGAAATTCACTCTTTTATCTGAAGGTTGGAGACTACATAAGACTTTGACAGATGGAGGGAAACCCTCATTAACTGGATAGAAGCGGGTAAATAGATGGCCGTAAAACAGTGAATTTTGATTCGCGTCGGGTTCTTTCTTACATATCACGTGACCTATCTTTTTATTGCTTAAATAAATTCGGCTTGGAATGCTCTTCGAGAAAAAATATGGTTATGAGGGTCTCTATGCGCAAAAATTTGACTTTGGTTTTCGTTAAATTTATTGCTCTTACATTGAATGTGTGTAGGAAATTACTACAACTAGCGTTGAAATTATGGCTAATGCTATAATGAACACTGGGTTTTTTATGGTATAACTTTTAATATTTTAAGAAACATTTTATGAAATATTCGTTGATTTTGCGTATGAATGCGGCTTTAAAGCCATGACTGGTATTCTTATTGTTTTTCTAAAACATAAAATGCAAACATGTGTTTGTCAACACTATTCTTATGGATTTGTTGTGATGTTACGACGAGATGATCCGAACTATGAAATTTACGATCGTCCATCGTAAAAAGTACAATTTACATGATTGATTTATAACCTATTAAAATAAGATTTCTACAAATAATGTCCTTTTAGTCAAATTGTCATATAGAACATATTATATCAAAGGCAATTGATATTTACATAGTGAAAAAGACGCAATAATTGAACACACTCATTAAAAACCTCTACTGAGGGCGCGCCCTACATGAACGCATTTATCATAAATCGGGAATTCACTTTCTTTTGTTGTTTAAAATAGATCAGCTAGTAAAATATTTCTTTTGAAAAACAAAAACAAATCTAGATGTCTGAATGCATAGATAATCTCCTGTTCTGTCAACTGTTATGTCAATTTACAAAAGTAAAAAAAACGAATAAACATTAGGAAAGTTATAGAACACAATCATTAATATATTTGGTGCGTCTTTTTTAATTTTTGACTAACGTTTTAGCAAAGGTATAGAACACAATCCTAATTATATTTGATGCGCCCTTATTGTTTTGCATTGATATTCTCTGGAAAAGTAGATTTCCGTCAAATCGTGTTTCCATAAAAATCAAGTGACACTTGTAAACAAATTTTGTAACATTTAAGAATGATTACAACGTCCACTATTCCGTATGATTATTAATGGTTACATCTCTACATTTTGGGGGGCAAAATAGATGTATCAAAACCATACACTTGATGTTCACAGCTGTTGTTGTCCATTGACCTCTCAGTGATTTAATGTTAATGATATTTACCTTTCCTTACAACCCAACGGTCCCGATTCCGATCGGAAAGCGTTTCCATTATCGGTAGTGATGAAGATACCAAACACGACAATTTTAAGTTTTTCCGAGGAAACGGACTCGAAAGTGTCACCTGCTAGGCTTTTGATACAATCGTGCTTCGATCCCAACCGAAATTGAAAATCTCAAGACTTATAAAATATTCACGTCATTCTAAATCTTAAAGATAATGTTCATTAAACACTGCCCCTTTAAAAAGGTTTTCTTTCCACCGGCACTGAATACTAGGCAAAAGATTAAAATGAATGAAACAGCGTCATACACACGATCAAGAAATAATCAACGAACGTTAATAATAAATCATTTTCATAGTGTTACATCGTTAACGGACAATTATTGTTCATGTTGTTTTATGATTACGCCTTATGTTTAAACTGCCTTACATTTCTTGTGAATGTGTTCTCGTGTTTCGAGGTTTTCACAACTGTAGTTAACTGAGACATGCACGATTCGATTAACTAAAGAGCAGCTTTCAACATACTGCTCTATTTTCATTCTTTTATTGGCCTGTCGTATGCGTGTAATGTAACTCAAGTGCTTGTACTACGATACATTTATGTATCGTTTCTATGTTTGTTCCCAAAGTTTGTCATAAATATGTATCACAAAGGCGGGTGTTAGCGATTGTTTAAATACCGCATTGATATAAAGGGACCTGTTCACGTTTTGGTAAATTGACAAATTTGACAAAAAAATGTTTCAGAGTTGCAGATTGTTGTCGTAGTTATGATTTTTGCGAGGAAATGTTGACAATGCTCTTAAATATCCATTAATTGCATCTTTTGAAGATTAAAACACATGACAATTTAAAAGCGTTACAAAGGTGAATCGATTAAATAATTTGGAAAGTCCTGTGGTTATCGTTATATTTTGTGACATTTCAAGCAGTGTTTAAAAGCACGTCACACTTTATATCAGTATGGATGTCCGAGTGGTTTAAGCGTAAGTTTTATTTCTCCACGGATTAGTGATTCGAGCCCAGTTGCTGAGTACTTTTTACCCTCTCTTTAATTTGAATCTGGTTTAATACTGAAGCTATTTAGTTAAAATGTTTACATTGATCAAATTAAAGCATAACATCACAAACCTAAACACATGCATAAATCTGTGAGAAGGTCTCTATAAGACCAGTTAATTTGTAAGTAAGCATAATACATAGATAATATTATGCTTAGATAATAACCTGCATAATATCAAAGTGAAACGGCCCTTCTATGACTTATAATGTACTTAATAATACACGTCGCTTGTTTCATCAGTCTTTATCTTTATCAATGATCTTAAGGGAAACGACATTTGAGTGCTTAAAGGAAAAAATAAAAAATGCTAATTACATGCTAATTGGGTGTCCTCAATAACACATCAACATCTATTAAATCCGTCAAGTTTGTTTGATAATAAGTATATTTTAAAACAAGTGTTGTCAAACTTATATTGGTGAATTTGCTTTATTGTGTGAATATAGACCTTGACTCCCAAAGTGCTACAAAGGGTATTCAAACTGACCCTGGTGGGGTAGAAGGTACTTTATAACATATCAAAAGTTTTCCGAAATCGGACTTCCGAGAAGTTGTTCTTTTTTAAAGATGGCCCCCAAAATCTATCAAAGATCATAACTATGTAAGTATGTACTACAATGTTTTTAGTTTCACTGGGCATAGAACGCATACAGATTATCTGACCTAGTGTACGTTTATTAAATTACAAAGAAATCTAACATAGCGTCAACAATGGCCACCGACACACTACGAAGGGTCCTACTAAATACCACTAAGGACCACTAAGGACCGCTAAGTACCACTAAGGACCACTAAGGACCGCTAAGGACCACTAAGGGCCACTAAGGACCGCTAAGGACCACTAAAGAATCACTAAGGACCACTAAGGAGGTCCAGATTACCACTAATGACGTTTTTATCAATTCTTGAATGCAAAAAGATGCTATACAATACAACAACTATTTAGCTCATCACTTGGGAGTAAAATAACCCAGATTTTATGAACTAAACTGAAAAAAAAACTGGAAATTTTTATCACTTTTAAAAATAAAATTCAATGCATCATAATTATAATATATTTATATTTATTAACACATACACAATAGAAACAATACAATAGCAAAAGGATATAAAAGTATTACTATAATAGTAAACCAAGAGTGATTCTGAATATGTATTAGATCACACAAAAATGAATGATAAACAGGCAGAATCTGAAATATTTACTTAATTAATAATGAACTTATGGTATTATGAAATAATGCATTGTTCTTTTTTATTTAAGTATAATGTTGTTTTAAATTTTACTTATTATGGATTTTTTTGGATGTAAAAAATTAGCTTTGTCTTAATCAATGAATCCGTTGCAAATTGATTTCAATTTGACACATTTGCGTTAAAGTCAAAATGGTTACGTTTCAATACACATTATATTGTATTTCTTCGCAATTTTAAACACTTAATTAGGGTGAAAGACGCAGATACGAAGCTTATCTGGGGCACTGTTTGAGACATTATTTTACTGTTTACATATCATATGCAAAATCAAAAGTAAAACAAATATTTTGTCACCTGTTAATATAATTATAGATATGATGTAGACGCTATTGATAATAAATATATAACAAAAAAATTAACAAGAAATTATAAATGAAATATCTTGTTGTACTTTGTTTACCTTCTTTTTATTTGTAACGCATTTAACTAAATAAAATGCTACTATTGGCAAAGACACGTTATTATAACACACGTTCAGCCCATTTAACCATATAACAAAACAAAAGCTTAATCAAAACGTTAAGCTATTAAACGGCGTCCAATACACAAAGTTAGACAACACTTAGACCCTTTTTATTTCACTGGTTGAAGATGGAACTGATTAACCCAACAAAGTTTAATCACCATCAAGTCAATGCTACCGTAGTGTTTGTATGTATATTCATATTCGTATGCAATACACTAAGCAATACGCGTGTGAACGCGATCAGTGTCATAAACGTGTTATACAAACAATGGGCCTGAAGTGTATTGATGCATTCTTGTTTATAATACCTGTAGCAGCAGTGGCAACAGTAGCAGTTATCAATATAGTATACTGTATATATGCAATCAGATGATAATGTGTCTTTTTTTTCTGTCTCTTAAATGTATCTTATAAACATGTGAGTACGTGCTTATTTATTTTTTTAAGAAATGTGTCTTATTTATATTTTTTCCATGTCTTAAATGTGTCTTTTTTATATATAAGACTACATGCTATACTGCCATTGTGATGCGAAAATGTATCTTATTTCTTAATATCCACCTTCACACTTTATAAGCACCATCTTTAATTAGGCTATCTCTATTAAAATAAACGGATTACTGTGAACTTAATAAAAATATGCAACGTTGATGTTGTTCCATTCTAGCTACCGTAGATAATATTTATTAACTGTACTGATATCCACATCAGCTAATGATTTTATCTGTAATATTTGGCATTGAACGTGTATATAAAATGAAAAATCAAACCACCATTTTTCTGTGACACGTTGTTACTTTTAAATGTACACAACAATTAAGCAAAAAATGAAATCAGTAGCCAGGTGCCTGTGCATTGAGCTGATAAGATAGTGATCACCACAGCAGGTTGCTAATACACAGTGTAGACCTGTTTTATACTGTAATTTAATTCGCATCTCTCGCCTAACTCAACGGCACGCGCACTTATGATAAGAAACAATAGGAGACAACAGGCATCAGGTTGATAAGAAGAACTGATGTATTTATTGAACGTGAATAACATCACCAACTAAAAGATGTTTTGAAATTGTAAATTTGCCCTGAATACTTTAATAACATCATTCATCTCTGGCGGCTAAGTGCATTAATCTGCGCTCGATCGCTGTTGGGTATTTAACTGTTTAGTAATATCTTAATACCATCATTGCTTAAACTGATAACAGAGATAAAAAATCGTTTTTCGAGAAGTGTACGTGCTTGAATTTATGTTACTTGTTGATTAATAACTCTTTGGGACACCCTATTTTTACATTTTAATTTTGGACACATTGCAAGTACTCGATAACCCGTGAAATCCTTCTCTTTATCCTCTCTTTGATTTTTTATTTGAATATTTCCGTGAAAATGTTATAATTATATACAGAGGCGTATCCAGAAAATTTTCAGAGGGGGGGCTCAACAGGGGAGGGTGCGGGAGAGGTGTCCCCTTCCGTCGTCGATTTTTTTTTTAAATGGCACCTTGAAATGATGCGATTTCCTGCTATCTAATCAGCATTTTGCATGATAAAAGTGCATGTGGAACAAATAAGAACTTGAGTTCACACATCAAGTGTGACAGACACACGGACAGACAGACACACAGGGGTAAATCAAATGTCTCTCAAACCACTAAAGTGGTGGGAGACATTATCTTTATCAATAACTTTTTTAACGGAGTTAGATGGGTGGACCTCCTATTTAACCTTGTTGGATATCCTACTAGGTCAACTTAGGTACAACATTAAAATGTTTATGTCCATGTCCCTATGAATGGAAAGCAGGCACACAGCGGACAACCTGTCCTGACCCATTGATGATCTTAGTTTTGTCTTAACAAGTCCTTGGGCACTGATACTCCTTTCACACTCGCATGATGTGACAGGGAACACACATGATATGGACAAAACAGTGTAAATGGTGGGGTACAGCTGGGAATCACAATGTGCAACAGAGCCCTGAAGGGTAGTAGGTGGGTTGGGTACACCTTTCCACCTAGCCTGCCATATAAAGTGCAACTCCGCAGGGAGGGACTGAGGGGAAGGGAGATCATCATTGAACCATTCAAGGTCACAAGCACTGACAGGAGAGGAGCACATTTGTTCAGGTATAAACTTCAATCCCATGGCTGCCTTAGTCTGCAAATCACTGAAATGGGTGTCCATTTCGTTCACAAAAGTGTCAACAAAGGGAGTCGTTAGGTTTCTTGTGTAGTTTAATTCGGGTGTTGCTGCCTCGATGTTGTCACGCTTTAAGAAAATGATTTAGTTTCATATAGCAAAGTAATTCTTCATTTTTGAGTCTTTTTTAATTTTAAAAACTATGAATGAACATCAAAGCAGTTAGCCCGATTTGTAAAATAACCAAATCAAAACAAAAAAAAAAAATTGCCATTGACATTAAAGCGGGTATATACGATTTTTTATATGTGTTTAATTGTAATATATTTATAAAATATGTTACAATAACACAAAATAGGCAAGAAAAATTATACATTAAAGCCGAATTTCATAAAATGCAGCAAAGACAAATTAGCGCCCCGAGCCGATTGTGACGTACATATTTTCCTACAATAACCGAAGCATTCGTCTTTGTATTAGGATTGGAGTTAGTGTTCGTGTGTCGTATGAATAGATATTGTTGCAGGAACTCAAACCGTTAAACTAAGTTTAGATTCACATCGTACATGTATGGTATACATGCTGGCGAATTCGGCTGTACAGCCGTTTTCAATTTCAGAATTAAATATCTGGCTTATTTCGCATTTTCGACACATGTTCTTCTTAACTTTTATTTTAATTTATATTGAAATATATATAATACGTTTTTTACACATTTTATATAAATTTATAAATATTTGACAAAATCGTATATACCCGCTTTAAGTGTGCAGTTGAATTTCACTGGCAATAACTTGTTACTCAAAAGGATTTTCACTCTAAAGAGCTAATACCAACTAAATTCATCAAAGAAATTACCGAAAAAATAATAATGATTGTCCATTGTGTTCGTCTAAACTCTTTAATAGCTACAAATTGAAATATTGTTTTTCACAAGTCTCATGCGGCAGCCATTTGAAAACATTTATCTATAGCTAAATGTATGGATGAATTTCATTAGTTGAATGTATCTTCTTCAGCCAATCAAATAGCGCAGTTTATTACTTACAGTCAATGAAGCGTGCACTTTAGCTGACGAAGGTTAGATCGTCTGTACACATGCCTGGGGGCTAATCACACAAATCGACAGCTGTTTATGGCTTATTAAGGGACATATGACAGGAAATACACAAGTGGATTGAAACTGTAAGGGGCTCATTTTTATTAACAATCGTGTCTAGCCAGCCAGCTGGGGGGGCTTTAGCCCCCTAGCCCCCCACCTAAATACGCCTCTGATATACTTACCTAATTACTTTAATTATACAACAAATAAACATCCTTTAACAGTTTGAAAATTAAGGTTAATCTCTAAACATGAATAAAGAAGGAAACAATTTGATTTTTTTTCACGGTTTCATAATTAAGGCCTTTATCACGTTTCTTCAAATTATCACATTTCAAATTTACAATAGGAAATACAAATATTTTATACTTTATAACACAACCGTTTTTCAGATTAAAACAATTTTTATCAACTAATTTTATTTTTCAATTATCAATATTTGAAATGACTGACCAAGAGAAGCACAAATATATATCCTAATTACCCCCGTATCACTACATATTACATAAATGTCTTCTTAGTGGTCATTTGGACATCCTTAGTGGTTCCTTAGCGGTCCTTAGTGGTCCTTAGCGGTCCTTAGAAGGACAATACGCCCATAACGCTTGACTTAAACATTATGATTGTTATGTCAAACACATAAAGTTTCGGAGACAAAAACACTTTGAGTGAATTGTTTACATAACTAGGTAGTTGAATAACATAAGTTGAATAATCATGCAATCAGAGACGTAGATAACAGAGATAAGCAGCTCGGCAAATATCGGCAAACTCTCGCACGTCGTGGGTTTCGGCGAGGTAAGCTCGCAACTGTTTGTCGGTTGCCACGGTAGTTAACACGCTTATCAACATTTCTGAAACACGCTTTCGCGTTTCAGTTTATGCGATTTGAAACAAATAAACTGTTATGTATTATTAAAATGAGAATGTATGCGGTATTACCACACAATTGTAATGTGTCAATTAAAAAAAATCACATGCTGCATTGTTGAATTTAGCGATTTTATTCTCCTCCAGTTTGATAATGAAAACACACCACGATAACCGGTATTTAATGATGGTCTTTGAAATACGATAAATTCCAATTAAGAATTGGTTGTTTTAGATTTTTGTATTTTATTTTAATTGCAGTGTTTTAATTTGATAAATCCAACTATCATTTACGTGTAGTATAATTTGAATAAAGCTCTGAAAAAATACGTCTTCTTATGGAGAGCATCTATTCTTGGTCTGCTCTAATTAACTGTTTGTGTTCATTGTTCTCTTTAATTACCGCTAAATTCAATGCACGATTTTACCAGTTATAACATTACCACCTAGAGTATTATTAGTTACATCGTTAGTTACTGACGGTGTATGCGATATACATAGAGCGAAGCTCAAGTATGGTATTAAATTACTGAGGGTGTATATCCCATACACCGTCAGTTACTAACGGTGTAACGATTATATCTCAACCGACTACTCGATTACTCATGTAGTATGGAAATTACTTTGGGTGTATGGAAAATACTCCATGGGCATGTGACCGCTCAAAGCCAATCGGATTAGGTCATTGTTGTAGGAGGTGAGATATATGTATATAATAGAAGTATTCAGACCCGTATACTGTGTCATTCTCCGTAATTAAGCATATCGATCTAGTTATTTAGTTACTTTTCTGTGTCTCTTCACCATGTCTGTAACGGATTTTGTGTCATGGGATGATGAGGATTTAATCTGGATTTACTTCTAGGTATACCGATTATGATGAATATTGTGATAGTGATTTATGATGAGTATTGTGATAGTTAATTTGTTCAGGACTTTACCTAGTCAGTTGTGTATATGTGCCAAGAATGCAAAGTTAATGAAAAGAACATATGGATTCCGTATGTTGTAAAAAAGCATCATCTAAACTTAAAACGTATGTCCTCTTATGTACATTATGATATAGTAAAAGGGATGTGTCCCGGCTTCTACAGAGGAGCCTATGCAACCATTTATCGGATAGTCTCTTCATAAACCTCTGTAGTAACAATTTTAGTTTGTGCAATTAAATAATGCATGAACAGTTTAATGATATTTATCAAAACTTCAATATTCATGGACAAATATATCAATACACCTGGCATAACAAAACCTACGCAATTTATAAAACATAACACATATTAAGTAAGTTGTTCATATTACAAATAACATATTAGAAGAAAACAGCTAATATTCTGCAGTTATGCAGGCAAAAAACATGTTAGCATAAGAGCCATTATCGTATGAGGCAGGGTATTAATGTTTCTGAAGAAAAATCATAATCACATGAGAATTTTTCATCATGGAAATTGGACTACAAATGTGACTGAGAGTGTTGACATGTTTTTACTATTGACATATAAGGAAAAAATTCCCTGTTGCCTGGCCATGTTTTTAAACCAACCGGAACCATTTTTGAACTTGTCCGAGATATCATTGGGACACATTTTTTACCAAGTTTCATGAAGACGGGACAATAAATGTGGTCTTTAGTGTTAAAAAGGTTTTTCTATAGCCATATATAGACATATAAAGAAAAATTCCCTTCCCCCTAGTACCAATTTTTTCAACCAACCGGAACCATTTTTGAACTTACCCAAGATATAATTGTGACACGTCTTCTGACCAAGTTTCATGATGACGGACAATAAACCGGAACAATTTTTTAACTTGTCCAAGATATCATTGGGACAAATGATCTGACCAAATTTCATTAAGATTGGACAATAAATGTGGCCTATACAGTGTTATCAATGTCCATTTTTACGCCGCATAAAACACACCACACGAAAGACAAAAGGCGATCACGAAAAATCATCATTAGCACATTGTGCTCAGGTGAGCATAAGGCAAAAAGATAATCACTAGACATTTATTCCCACAAAAAATGGTCCTGGGCAACCTCCTAACCATGAACATACACAGTAGTGTGTCCTGCTTCATTAACACATACTTTCATACTTAAATATGTTTTGTCATGCTTTGGTATGAATGTAAACAGAGCATGTCCAGGTCTCTTGCGTGCGTATTGACAATGTATGGCTTTGGATCACTTCGTTCGGTATGGAACACTCAACCTTGATAGACGCAGTGATCTCAACTTGACAGTCTCCAACGTCAGCTGAGTCGGTTTCTGTTGTTGACGATGACGAACCACAATGAATTGCTTTGTCTTCATACATTGCGATGATGAGAGAAGTATCATCCTTCGTTAGCAGTAATGGATTCATCCTCATCCAGCAGGAAACAATCGTCCAATCGTCAAGTGTTGTTGGGGATGATTCATCAAGTAAATGTCAAGATTGCTCGTGCTGCTCCTGCACCCCATAACTCAGTCGCTCCCTCCTGGGCATGGCAAAAAAGAAAAAATAAATTAATTAGCATATCAAATGAACAGTTACACCAAATTATATGATATGTATTGTATGTTATTCTAAATTTAAATAAAAAATATAAAGGCCCCATGGAATTATTAAAGAATGCATATAAGCATGCATTTTATAATTTTTCATAGGTGAATTCTTTTTCTTTCTATCAGAAACCCGACAACATTCAGGCTGTTCAATTGACTCGTTACTGCATATTGTAATAATGGCGATTTCTTTAGATATAACAGTCTACTGCAGTTGACTCCCTAAAAGCCAGTTATCTTTAAAATAGGATTTATGTGTGTTACATGAATATTACATTGTAACCAAAAACACTTCCATAATAAAGAAATCCTTTCCTTGTAATAGAATCAGCCTAATTTTTATAAATTCATTGTCATATTTCAGCAAATGAACACCAAAAGACAATAAACAACCAAACCACCATTTACACCACAGGTAATAAGACAAATTTTTGTTTTATTACCAGGTATTGTGTGGTATTAAGTATTACCTGAGCTAAGACACCTTATCAAATTACCTTCCTATATTATAAATTGATCAACAAGCACCTGTTTGAAATTAAATTCTTAGCTTTAAATTTCCTTGATCACCGGATTAATATTAAATTATTAAATTCTTATATTAATTATTAAATGACTCTTGTATCAAAACGAAATTTATACATTAAATCATATATTAAATGATCAATTAATTAAAACCGTCCTTAACTTATTAAACTGAAGCACTCTTTAATTAAGAACATTCTTCAACAGTTTTAACTACACAAAATAAACAAACTATTATTTATACTAATTTGCACATAGTATGATTGCGAATGAGAATTAAGTCTACTTATAAATGTTTATTATACAAAAAGAGATTTAATTGGGGAGGGCTAATATGAAACCATACTGTGCCTGTGCCTAGTCAACTTGAGTTATATCCCCTGATAAGAAACATTTCAACACCCATATAGCCATAAACTAGTTGACATATTTGGCAGTTATGTATGGAATAATAAACAAAATTAGTAACTGGGGTCATTTTGAAATCTGCCTTGGGAAATTTTTATGGATGTATGGGAAAGTTAAAAAAGGAATCCCTTACTGTTTGCACTTAAATTTAATTCAGATAATTTTAACTACAGAGATATGCTAAGTTTTTTGTTGTTTTTTAAATCAATAATAATCAGGCATTTAACCATATTCATATTATACTTTAAAGGGGCCTTTTCACAGATTTTGGCATTTTTTAACTTATTCATTAAATGCTTTATATTGATAAATGTAAACATTGGATCGTAAAAGCTCCGGTAAAAAATCAAGAATAAAATTAAAAAAAGGAAAAGAACATTGCCCGGAGCAGGTTTCGAACCAGTGACCCCTGGAGTCCTGCCAGAGTCCTGAAGTAAAAACGCTTTAGCCTACTGAGCTATTCCGCCGAGTACACATACTTGACGTATTTTATACCTTATATAAGCAATCTTCGTAGTTTCACAAAATTTAACGACAAAAACAGAACTCTCCAAATTATTCAATCGTTTCGCGTTGCAACGCTTTATAATTTTTAGGTTTTAAAATCGTCAAAAGATGCACATAATGGCTATATTAGACCATGGTAAATGTTCAGTATTACTGTTTCCTCACAAATATCATAACTAAAACGAAAATTTGCGAATCTGAAACAACTTTTTCAATTTTGTCAATTTACCAAAGCGTGAAAAGATCCCTTTAATATAAATTAATGTATGTAATTTACATGCACAGGTTGAATTCTATTAAATACTAGCCATAAACTTTGTCAACTGTCATCAAAATGCTTGAAATCAACATTTTCCCATAATCTTTCTCCTCGAATTGCAAGCATGAGTCCATTTCTTTGTAACGAATTTATTTTGTATTCATTTCTGTATAATTTCAATTATATCGAAATATAATTATTTATAAAAAAGCAAGTTTGACACAGTCTTCAAGTTTTGTTGCAGAAAACCTAAAAAGCTGAATGAAAATGTCTGAAAAACTGGTTCAATTAAAAATTGCACAATACTGTTTTTTGAAGGAAAATCACAATGGAAATATGGGCAGCCATAAAACTCAATCTGCACTGTAACAAAATAAGTTTATTTTACAGACCATAGTCTATATTTTATGTTTTATTGGGTAAAACTATGAAGGAGTTGAATGTAAACTTTTTTTGAATTAAAACATGCACCTGCAACATGGGCTGTATAAATTATGGTGTAACTTTTTTATGCAAAGGAACATCACTATGAATCTGTAAAAGCTATATAAAGTACAATTAGCGCTTTATAAAAATATCAGTTATTATGTGAAGCAATGCAACCTTTTTTAGCTTTGGACACTCAAAATATGCAAGTTCTTTGCGGAAAATCTAAACGGCTGAATGCTAATATCTGAAAAACAGGATAAATAACCAATTGCAATATTTCATAATTTAAAGGAATGTCCACATGAAAATATGGGCAGATATAACACTCAATTGGCATTCTAAAATGATACCATATTTGATGTGATCCATAGTTTATATCTGATGTTTTAGTTGCTACAACTATGAAGAGTTTGGATTTAAACAATTTTTGGGTTAAATAAGTTACCTGCAAAGTGGGGTAAATAAAATATGTTGTAATTTTCTTATGAAAAGGAATATCATAATGAAAATGTGGGACTCTATAATTTACAAGTAGCACTCTTTAAAAATATAAGTTATGATATGATGCGATGCACCCTTTTTTAAACTTTGGACACTCAACATATGCAAGGTTTGTGCGGAAAATCAAAACGACTGAATGCAAATACCTGAAAAACAGGACAAACGAAAACTAGGATAATTTCATTATTTCAAGAAATATCAAAATGATAAGAAGGGCAGCCGTAAAACTCAGTCTGCACTTTAAAATGATACCATTGATGATATGATCCATAGTACATGTTGTCAGTTTTAGTCGCTACAAATCTTAAGAGTTTGGATAGAAACAATTTTTTGCTTAAAGGGGCCTTTTCACAGATTTTGGCATTTTTTAACTTATTCATTAAATGCTTTATATTGATAAATGTAAACATTGGATCGTAAAAGCTCCAGTAAAAAATCAAGAATAATATTTAAAAAAGGAAAAGAACATTGCCCGGAGCAGGTTTCGAACCAGTGACCACTGGAGTCCAGCCAGAGTCCTGAAGTAAAAACGCTTTAGCCTACTGAGCTATTCCGCCGAGTATACATTCTAGACGTATTTTATACCTTATATAAGCAATCTTCGTAGTTTCACAAAATTTAACGACAAAAACAGAACTCTCCAAATTATTCAATCGTTTCGCGTTGCAACGCTTTATAATTTTTAGGTTTTAAAATCGTCAAAAGATGCATATAATGGCTATATTAGACCATGGTAAATATTCAGTATTACTGTTTCCTCACAAATATCATAACTAAAACAAAAATGTGCGAATCTGAAACAACTGTTTTCAATTTTGTCAATTTACCAAAGCGTGAAAAGATCCCTTTAAAGCGTGCATCCCCAAAATGGAGAAAATCTGGTGTAAATTTCTAATGCAAAGGAATATCACAATGGAAATATGGGTTTCAATAAATTACAATTAGCACTTTAGAAAAATATCAGTTATGATATGATGCAATGCATCCTTTTCTAGCTTACGCCTCTGGAAATGTGCATGTTTTTATGGAAAACCAAAATGGCTGAAAGCAAGTATATGAAAGATAGGATAAAAATAAAACTCGCACAACTTCATTATTTAATCGAATATCACAATGCAAATATGGGCAAACATAAAACCTAATCTGCACTTTAACATTATACCACATATGATGTGATCCACAGTTTATATTCGAAGTTAAAGTTGCTAAAACTATGAAGAGTTTAAATTGAAAATCAAATGCCTCGGCAAAATGGGGTAAATAAAATCTGGTGTAATTTTATTATATATCAGAATATCACTATACAAAGTGGGCAGTCATTAAACCGAATCAGGACTTCAATAAAAATGGCAAATTCAATAATATCATGAGCATATTTTCTTAGTTAAATTTGTCACACGTTTACTGAAATTGCAGTAAAACGCGAGTTTTCCGAGAATAGCGTAAAAATGCAGCAATGTTTGTAACGATTCTTACCGTAACCTCCAATGATGTCGATTATCGCTCTAAATTCGCTCTTACGTTTGTAACTTTTACCCGATTCGCAATCAAAATGGCGTCGTCCATATTTTCCTTCAAGGTTCGCGAAATCCCGTAACGTGTGAGAACTCGGCAGTGCGTTATATACTTTAAGAACCGACCTGCTTATCTCTGTTATCTACGTCTCTGATGCAATCAAATATTTCAGCTGTCCACTATAAACTGATACACAATCACATGTGTCCAGAACATTTTTTCAGAGCGTTAGATTGTGTTTTATTTAGAGGGTATAGTCACATGACAAACAAAATGGCGACGCCCATACCGAGGCAGGTATTTTTCGTCGTTTTATACCCTGTATTACTTGTATTATTTTTGTATTCCGCTCACTTTCCAGTCATATTAGGAAGAAAGTTACTTGCTTTTATTTCATAGTAATATTCGCGCTATATCTCGACTTTACTCGGTGCGAAATTTCTTAGAGGGATGACCTAATTAGGGCTCCACTATGAAAATGTGCAGGGAGTAAAGTCGAGGTATAAAGCGAATGTAAATACGAAATAAACACTCATCACCTTTTTTCTGATATGGCTGCAAAGTGGGCGTCATTTAAAAAATAAACAGAAGTGATAAAGGGTATAAAACGGCAAAAATAACCATCTCGGTATGGACGTCGCCATCTTGAATATCACGTAATTACGCCCTCTGTTATTGAATCATCGATATTTATAAGTTGAATAATCATAAAACCCAATTTATGACATTTGGCTGTTAACTTTCGCCAGAGAATTTTTTTCAGAGCGCTATATTGTCGTTTTCGTCGTCCTCCTCCTCTTAACCGACCACTTGTGAATTTTTTGCATTCTTGCAGTTTTCTGTTTGGTAAGGGTCGCAAACAGCATTGCAGGGGTCCAAAGCATCTGAAGCTGCATCGAGAGTATGAACATCATACAGAACATATACAATGGATGATGTTCAATAGCTCTTCAGGCAAAGTATTGTTTTGTGTCATGATTGGAATTAACTGGACGTTTTCCTGTGTACATCCCCATTCTGTCGGTTTCATATTATGCGCAATCCCCATCCATACCAAACAGATCCACCATCAAGCAGTTGCTAATATTTAATATTTCCTCTACAGACTTTCTTTGAAGGAGGAATGCGCTAGCATATGACTTTATGATATTGGACAGGATTTGTTAATTTCCGAAAGACTGACTTTTCTCCGATGCCAAAAATCTTTAGAGTAGAATCATTGACGGAGAAAGCACGAACAAAGAGCAACACGTAGCACACTTTATCTCATAAATGTTCTTTTGAAAAGTAAAAATTATGCATTTTCTGTTCCTTTGACAGTGAGTTTACATCAGAGCGGAAGTAGATGTTTTAGAGCCCGGTAAGAGTAATGCAGGAGTAAAAGGAGCAAATATGTTACCTCATCAACCAAGATTGTGGTGCTATGACGGGATCGTTGCATTGTTGCTTACGCGATATCAACGTCTGCATTCCATGGTGACAAACTTCCGTTACATCCCTATTTAGCCCGAGCTGTGCTAAGCAGAGCAATCTTGCATGCCTTGCTTTCGCAACAAGACAGAAAGTCATCAGTTTTGCATAAGCTTTTTCTTTATTTGGTACAACTCACACTAAAGTTCGCGCGTTTTTCCTCGTCTTTGGTGTGTGCTGTCTTTGAAAGAAGGACCGTCTTCGTTACCGTCGAACACCACTCTCGCTTTTCCATAACTCCTTACTGTGAAATCGGCATAAGACTTGGCTATTGCGTTATGTGTATTGCCCGTTTTGCATGGAAATCGATGGGCCAATCACGTAACAATCTGTTTCAGGAATACAGTTTATCACAGTCTCAATTGATGTATCTGCAGCACGATCTCTAATTGTCCAAGCGATTTTAGGTATGTCTTCTTTAAGCAGTATGTCTTTGGCTTCAAAGAGGGCAGGAGAATGGGAACTCATTTCGTTCGACAGAATGTCTTCAAGGGATATATCTCCATATTTTGACACTACCAGGAAACGTTCAAACAGAAGGGCGTGATTTACCGCACGGTCATACGCAATCTTATTAGCGGAGATATTTAAAGGGTTTTGGCTATGTCTTTTCTCTTGATTTTATATGCAAAGGCCGACTTTCCTTTGATATCTTTTATGATCTTGTTACCATATTTATTATCAGTTGCATCAGCCTTACCCAACCATTATCCCATTTACAATGTTTCTCATAGTAGGTTAAGCTGTCTTGAGTGAGAAAGCTTATATATTTGTCTTCATTTGCACAGAAGCATCTCTTTTGATGCACGCCTCAGTCGTTATGATGTGGAAATCCTGCATTGCACTGTTGTGCTCTGATGCCACATGCACAGATGGAGCCAATCCACTGAATAGCATTCACATCTTTCTTGGAATTCTCAATCTCCCCCTAGCATATTCGACACATATCTTGCTTGGATGTGTTAACACTTATAATTAAATAATTTATGAAAAAGACTAATTGCATGCTTTCTGCAATGATTTAAAATGCTGCAGTATACGCATAATATGTCAAATGTACGGGAAATGTTGACACAAGCGTTAGAAAAAAATCATGTGTGAGACAGCTTTTAACACACGCAGGACGTATATGTTGGTACAATGATAGACAGTATTCATATTTTGTTGTTTATGGCGTTCAACCTTCAAAATCAGAATGGCTACCTTATAAAAGGTTATTATGGGGATAATGTTTTCAAACAAAACTTGAAAAACTGTTCACTTCAAAATTACGATAAAAATAATAACAAATGAATAATTATTCTATATTGTCTAAAAACCCAGTCACTTATATTTGCTTATCGTAAGTGTTAAGTGTATGGATTTAAATGAAAATAACAATAACGCAACTGCATTTAGAAGATGATATTGTTAGAATAATGTTCGACTCTTTTGCCTTTATAAACAATCAATATTTGGCAAAACAAAAACGAATCTTTCACTTCTGGTTAAAAAGTCAAAATAAATATTCTTTTTTACAAAATCAATAGCATTAAAAGATAATTATACCTGAAGACAGATTTAAACACATTATAAATACTACAATAACAAAGAAAATTGTAGTGTCCTTTGATCAAAATGATTTCACGGTGTAATTGTTTTTAAAATTTTCTGCGATTTTCAATATTCCAAAGAGGACACGTATGCATAGACACAAATAAAGCAATGAAATAAGAATCTAACAATGCTTGAACAATATGTGCTGTCTGAAAAAAAGTAATTGTGTTCCAGTGCAAAATGTGGTTTTATAGGATTACTTTGAAGTGTTGTCTAAATTAGGCGTGTGCGACTCTTCAGCCGACTAAAGCCATACTCAAGGTCTACACCCATGTTGCGTCAAATTACATCTAAAAGTTTGACGCTTGGTAGTGCGATGTTAAAACATATATTGGACTGGCCTTACAATGGCTCACTTTCTCAATCATCATGTTTGAGTCAGTAGTGATGCATTTGTGGTCATGGTATTTGCGACCCTTTGGACGCCATTTTGACATTCTTAAAAGTTGCGTAGTATACGTATATAATTTTTAATTCTCTTAGTGTGTTGTTTGCCCCCCGAAACTAAGTATAGACACCACAATCATAAAATTTGAAAGTCACATAGCTATCATCATTCATAGGTTTTTGAGGCCATCATGGATGCCATCTTGAACAAAAACTTTCCAGTTGTCCGAGTTTGGTAAATTGTGATATGCTATAAAGGACCTCTTACCTTTACAAGGATCAGTTAAAATACCTTTAGTAGTAATCATTCGGTGTTGATAGTTTATAAATAAATATATTGACCCGACTATGACCAGGTCGTTAATGTATAAAGCGTACTTTTATTCATCTATGTTCCTCAATAATATCTTATTATGAATCACTAAATTAATAGCATGCGAGCCGTGTCCCCTAATGTTTTTTTTATACTTTGTTTATATTAAACTTTTTCATAGTAAGCGTTGAAATGAAGTCGAAAATTCATATTAATTATTTCAGTTAATACCATTAATCACGGATAATTATTCATTTCGCTTTTCGTAAAGAATTGTTGCAGTCATGTTCCTTTATATTTATTCGACAAACAACCAAATTTGCTGTGACATGTACAAAGTGCAAATTTTTATCTACATTTATGCATTGTGCGCACCTAACAAGACACACCCACATCTTCATTGTGATGACAGTCATGGTCGCCTATATAGTTATGAGAGCAGTCTAGCAACGACAATTCTGTACCATCACATCTAACGTTATCCAATAAGATTGGCATTGAGGACGGCCCAGCTGGTGTATGTTCAAAGACCACTGGGTTTGAACTGCAATATAATAATTATCAAAAGTATGAAAAACAATTTTAAAACTAAACATGGACCTAACAACTGTTCTAATTACATTATGATTGCACGTGTAAATATAACATGAACTTTCAATGTATTTCTTTTTTTAAATACATGAACTACTATGCGACTCAAGCTTTGCAGTCGAGATTGACTGCTGTTGTTTTTGTTTGCCTATTTGAATTATTGTCAGTTACCTCAAATAGCCAAGCATCCTGCAGACAACCCGGGCTTCGTTCGTACTAAACGAATCGTCGCAAACTGTCCCCCATTTACCATTTATGTATATTTCCACGCGTCCATCGGTAAGGCGTACTGAAGGCAACCAATTCACTTTTTAAACATGTTTTGACAAAACATGAGAAAGCACAAACGATCGCAACATAACGGACGTCATTGATCATAATAAATTATTTGTAAATAAAAGGCTTATGCATCATTTATCAGAGGGGGTAATCACTGACTTTAAATTGAGCGGCATTACAAAGTAATACAAGTAATAGATTGTATTGTTGTGCTCCGCTTCAGGCGCAAGTCATATACCAGGTATGACTAGTAGCTCTCTTTCAGTAAATAGTTATGGCAGTTTGGCTTCAAAATAAAAAGTCATTTTGTTCATGAAAGTAAGTCAACCCATAATTAAGCTATTCGATGTATTTAATTGTCCAGCAAGGAACTTAAAAGAGTATAATATAACATTTATGATAAAATGTATTCTTCATTATTTACTGTAAAGTAGCACATTCAACATTCAAGCAGGCACCAGAGTTCTTAACAAAAATTCAGAACGTAGTTTTACTATCAATAAAAGGTTTTTTACACTGAAAATGAAATGTGATGTATATATACTTTTCCAATGACACACTGTGCCCTGTGTCATACACATGACACAGTGTGCCTGACACAACAAAAATTGTACACAACACAGTATTCTATGTGTCTTTTAACAGATGCTCAAATATAATGTGTTTAGGTATAGAAAATTTGTAACGTTAAAGCAACTTTAAAATGTGCAACAACATATAACAACAGAATAGTAGCTCAAAGGAGCGTTTCCTGCCTTGACTTGAATTCAATTAAGAACTTTAACAATTAATGCAAATACAAAATGATGCTCAAGGACTTTAAAATCGGATTGACATAAGTTGCTTACCAACGGGGCACAGTAAAAAATAAGATGGCTGCCTCGATTTCAAAAAAACAAGTGGAAATTCAGGTAACTAGTTTAAATGTTATTTTTGATTCACAATTAAATAATGGACTATGCTCTTGGTTGTTACAGTATACAACGGTTATGAATTTTCAAATATTGTACAAGTGTGAAAATGTAAAATAAATACACTGTAAACATATTTTTAGAAGTTCAAAATGAACTACTGTTATGCTAGTAATACGTAACATAAAATATAAATCCAGGTGAGCACTGAAGTATATGCATATTACGCTTTGCATAAATTCGTACATAAGTTCACATTTGTTACACGTATTTATCACTTAAGCTTTGATAATTGTGTTGTTGTTTGCAATACTACCTAAATCACAAGGGTACGTGTTACACGAGCCAACGTCTACATTCGGTCCATGACAAGGTTGTCCGAAAGGGGATGGGGTCGGATTTGTACACTCTCTGTATCTAAGGCGGTTGCCACCACCGCATCGGACTGTACAGGAGTTCCAATTCGTCCACGTTGTCCAGCCACCATCTTTTATAAATGTTAAGGATACAAGGGAT